>NC_069499.1:1473348799-1473648799 GCF_027579735.1 Bombina bombina | reverse complement strand
TGAGTAGATTAGGTTTTACCTACTATTATACTACTATTTCTATTTTGTGGGTTTGGGGGTGGGGTTTGTATACTGTTAGGGGTGTTTGTTTTTCTTTTGTAGAAAAAGAGCTGATATCTTTAGGGCAATGCCCTACAAAAGGCCCTGTTAACGGACCACAAAAGGTTCTTTTAAGGGCCCTTGGTAAGTTATTATAGATTAGGGTTTTTTATTTTGGGGTGTTTTTTTTTTTTTTTTAAAAGGGTATTAGAATAGGAATAATTTTTATTGTTTTGGATAATTTTGTTTGTTATTTTTTGTAATAGTAAGTTTTTTATTTCTTGTAATTTTAGTGGTTTTTATTTTTTGTAATGTTAGGTTTTAGTGTAAGGCAGCTTAGGTTTTATTTCACAGGTAAGTTTGTATTTATTTTAACTAGGTAGTTAGTAAATAGTTAATAACTATTTACTAACTAGTCTACCTAGTTAAAATAAATACAGACTTTCCTGTGAAATAAAATAAAACCTAAGCTAGCTACAATATAATTATTAGTTATAATGTAGCTAGCTTAGGTTTTATTTCACAGGTATGTATTTAATTTTAAATAGGTATTATTTAGTTAATAATTGTAACTTTAATTTAGCTCTATTTTAATTATGTTAAAGTTAGGGGGTGTTAGGGTTAGGGTTAGAGGTTAATATAGTTTAATTTAAGTTGTTGCAATGTGGGGGGCTGGCGGTTTAGGTGTGAATAGGTTTATTTAGTGGTAGAGATGTGGGAGGCCAGAGGTTTAGGGGTTAATAACTTTATTTAGTGGCGGCGATGTCGGGGAGCAGGGGAATAGGGGTTAATAACTTTAGTATAGTGGCAGTGATATCGGGAGCGTCAGATTAGGGGTTAATAGATTTATTTTGATGGCGCGATGTCCGGAGTGGCAGATTAGGGGTTAATAACATTATGTAGGTGGCGGCGATGGGAGGGCATATTAGGGGTGTTTAGACGTAGGGTTTATGTTAGGGTGTTATGGTTAAACGTAACTTTTTTTCCCCATAGACATCAATGGGGCTGCGTTACAGAGCTTTTTATTCCGAAATCACAGGTGTTAGGTTTTTTCTAACCCGCTCTCCACATTGATGTCTTTGGGGAAAGCGTGCCCGAGCACGTCAAAGCAACGCTTCTATTTTGTGCGGTATGGAGCTCAACGCAACCATATCGCACGCACAAGCCGGGCTGTTTCTAAACTTGTAATGGCAGCGCTATGGAGGGTGAAATAACGCTCTAAACCCTCTAATGCACATAACTCGTAATCTACCTGTTATTTATGCATGTAAGCTTCACTTCTGTTTTTGGCCAATCATGAAAACATAAAAAAAACTTTGTTTAAGTTTATTCTGCTGTCCAAATGTTCCTCTGCTACCCTGAAAACATTCCTAATGGGAAATAGTAAGTAAATGTTTTTGGTAACAAATTCCAGAAAAACCCATAAGTGATAAAATTATGTTTTTTTGTGTCACATCTGCGCATGTATCTAAAGCATATAGTTACATGCTAGCAATGATACAATGCTCTGACACATTGGAGCAAACTCAAAATTTAATTCCCCATAAATGAATGTAATTATTGAAAACAAACAACAATCTAAAAGATACATTCATAGTGTAACACCTTGTTTTTGTGTACAAACTATTAATAATATCATCTTTGAAATGTTTTTAAAACATTTAGGGCTAGTTTACAAATTGAGTGCAAATGATAATGACGGTGCATTATGGTTAAGTATTACAGCTGGATGGTTAAATATTTTAACTAAAGCATCTTAATGCAGCCAAAACTTTTTTTAGCACAGCCGGTACTTTTAATGGATGGTGCAGAAAGTGCTATTAGTTTAATCAATGCACACATATTACAAGTGCTTCACACAATCCAATATACCACTGTATAATTTTGTGTTTTTTTAAGGCCTGCGCACACTCAGCTTAGAACATACATTTTACAGGTAGCCCCCATAAAAGTATTGTGTGAGGGATTAAGCATTACCCCACTATCCCACATGCAGATGTTAGCACCAGAGATGGAACTACCATTGGTCCTGCAGGTGCAGTGGCACCGGGGCTTAAGTTCTGCGGGGGGCCCATAACAAACAGCAGAGACATACTTAAAAACCACAGGGCCCAGGTGCAAGAATCTAAGAAGGGCCCCCCACCCCCATTTTTTTTTTTTTGTCAATTTGATACATATTTTTTTTTTTTTTTACATTTAACACAGAAAAAAAATGTGAATCAGATTACATGTCTGCAAAAGGAGGTAGCCTGTGCCCACAGTCTGTGAGATGGTCTAACCCCCTATTACTGTATATAGTAACACTGTTTAACCCACCAGTACTACAGGGAGTGCAGAACTATTAGGCAAATGAGTATTTTGACCACATCATCCTCTTTATGCATGTTGTCTTACTCCAAGCTGTATAGGCTCGAAAGCCTACTACCAATTAAGCATATTAGGTGATGTGCATCTCTGTAATGAGAAGGGGTGTGGTCTAATGACATCAACACCCTATATAAGGTGTGCATAATTATTAGGCAACTTCCTTTCCTTTGGCAAAATGGGTCAAAAGAAGGACTTGACAGGCTCAGAAAAGTCAAAAATAGTGAGATATCTTGCAGAGGGATGCAGCACTCTTAAAATTACAAAGCTTCTGAAGCGTGATCATCGAACAATCAAGCGTTTCATTCAAAATAGTCAACAGGGTCGCAAGAAGCGTGTGGAAAAACCAAGGCGCAAAATAACTGCCCATGAACTGAGAAAAGTCAAGCGTGCAGCTGCCAAGATGCCACTTGCCACCAGTTTGGCCATATTTCAGAGCTGCAACATCACTGGAGTGTCCAAAAGCACAAGGTGTGCAATATTCAGAGACATGGCCAAGGTAAGAAAGGCTGAAAGACGACCACCACTGAACAAGACACACAAGCTGAAACGTCAAGACTGGGCCAAGAAATATCTCAAGACTGATTTTTCTAAGGTTTTATGGACTGATGAAATGAGAGTGAGTCTTGATGGGCCAGATGGATGGGCCCGTGGCTGGATTGGTAAAGGGCAGAGAGCTCCAGTCCGACTCAGACACCAGCAAGGTGGAGGTGGAGTACTGGTTTGGGCTGGTATCATCAAAGATGAGCTTGTGGGGCCTTTTCAGGTTGAGGATGGAGTCAAGCTCAACTCCCAGTCCTACTGCCAGTTTCTGGAAGACACCTTCTTCAATCAGTGGTACAGGAAGAAGTCTGCATCCTTCAAGAAAAACATGATTTTCATGCAGGACAATGCTCCATCACACGCGTCCAAGTACTCCACAGCGTGGCTGGCAAGAAAGGGTATAAAAGAAGAAAATCTAATGACATGGCCTCCTTGTTCACCTGATCTGAACCCCATTGAGAACCTGTGGTCCATCATCAAATGTGAGATTTACAAGGAGGGAAAACAGTACACCTCTCTGAACAGTGTCTGGGAGGCTGTGGTTGCTGCTGCACGCAATGTTGATGGTGAACAGATCAAAACACTGACAGAATCCATGGATGGCTGGCTTTTGAGTGTCCTTGCAAAGAAAGGTGGCTATATTGGTCACTGATTTGTTTTTGTTTTGTTTTTGAATGTCAGAAATGTATATTTGTGAATGTTGAGATGTTATATTGGTTTCACTGGTAAAAATAAATAATTGAAATGGGTATATATTTGTTTTTTTGTTAAGTTGCCTAATAATTATGCACAGTAATAGTCACCTGCACACACAGATATCCCCCTAAAATAGCTAAAACTAAAAACAAACTAAAAACTACTTCCAAAAATATTCAGCTTTGATATTAATGAGTTTTTTGGGGTCATTGAGAACATGGTTGTTGTTCAATAATAAAATTAATCCTCAAAAATACAACTTGCCTAATAATTCTGCACTCCCTGTATATAGTGAGTTAGTGAGAACTTCTGAGGAAGCGTGAGCGAAACACGTGTCAGGGGTCTGGCTTCAGAGAGTTCATACTCTCATTTTTTAACTGCTTACTCTCTATGATAACTGTTGATTGCCAATAGCTTGTAAATGTGTGTTATATTCTGAGATCAGATATTGTGCTATATTAGTGAAACAAGTCAGTTTAACGTTAATCTATGTTAGTGAAACAAGTCAGTTAAACGTTAATCTAGCCCTCACTATAGAAGGGGCTTAAGCAGACAGAATCTATTACCCTGAATAGCTGTGCTAAAGTTAACTGTGCAAGCAAGGACTTTATAATTACAGATAGAGTATTACCTTATTAGCTTTAATCTCGCAATCTGACATCCAACATATTAACAGGTCATCTTGTTACAGCATTATTTTTGAATTCATTAATAGCCAGCTGCAAAAAATATTGTTTGTATCTAACTGCTTGATATTATACAAACCAAGTACAATTTTTCATATCTAGATACATGATTCTCAGAGGTGTTATTCACACACCTATACTTAATATTAATATCTAGAGATTTTAAGCAGTAAGAATCTATTACACTGAATAGCTGTGCTAAAGTTGACTGTGCAAGCAAGGAGTTTATAATTACAGATATAGTATTAGCTAGATAGCTTTAATCTCATAATCTGACATCCCACATATTAATAGGTCCTCTTGTTACAGCATTATTTCTGAATTCATTAATAGCCGGCTACAAAAGATAATGTTTGTATCTGACTGCTTGATATCATACAAACCAAGTATAATGTTTCACATATAGATACATGATTCTCAGAGGTATTATGCACACATCTATTCTATATATTGATATATAGAGAGTTTAAGTGTTTTTAAACATGTATGATTGAATAGTTAAACCAATAAAGATAAAGTATGAATGGTTAAAAATCGTTCCTGTATTATTCAGTGAGAATTTTTCCTAAATAATTGCATGGGTAAAGCACTCTTTTTTGTTACAGACTTTGTAACTTATTTATCTATGAGTTAGTGACACAGTCTGTAATCTGCCGGTGAGATGGCTGGCCTGACCCTACCCGCCCCAGTACTTTATAAAGTGACCACAGTAGTCAGTGACATGGTCCAGCCCCCCCGTACTGTATTTAGGGTTGCCACCCGTCCATTAAAATACTTATAAATTACACATGCTGCAGGGTGTGCAGGGAGGACTATGAATAGTGCTGTCCAGAAACACAATACATGTTCCTCCCTGCACACCCTGCAGCATGTGTGACTCATAAGTGTCCAGGAAACATGGCTGAGGTGGCAACCCTAACTGTATATAATGGTACTGCATAGTGACACTGTTTACCCCTGACCCCCCCCCCCAATGCTGTAGTAACAAGATCTGTACTTTGCTCGTTACACAAACTTACACACACATATACATGCATAAATACGCACACAGTCACATACATACACACACACACATACACATACATGCATAAATACACACACATTCACATACATACACACACACACACATACATGCATAAATACACACACAGTCACATACATACACACACACATACATGCATAAATACACACACAGTCACATACATACACACACACATACATGCATAAATACACACACAGTCACATACATACACACACACACATACATGCATAAATACACACACAGTCACATACATACACACACACACACATACATGCATAAATACACACACAGTCACATACATACACACACACACATACATGCATAAATACACACACAGTCATACATACACATACACACACATGCATAAATACACACACAGTCACATACATACATACACACATACACATGCATAAATACACACACAGTCACATACATACATACACACATATACATGCATAAATACACACACAGTCACATACATACATACACACATATACATGCATAAATACACATACAGTCACATACATAGATACACACACAATCACATACATACACACACACATATACATGCATAAATACACACACACATATACATGCATAAATACACACACAGTCACATACATACATACACACATACACATACATGCATAAATACACACACAGTCACATACATACATACACACACACACACACACACAGTCACATACATACATACACACACACACACATACACACACAGTCACATACATACATACACATACACACACACAGTCACATACATACATACACACACACACATACACACAGTCACATACATACATATACACACACACATACACACACACACAGTCACATACATACATACACACACACACACACACAGTCACATACATACATACACACATACACACACATACACACACAGTCACATACATACATACACACACACACACACACACACACACACACAGTCACATACATACATACACACACACACACATACACACAGTCACATACATACATACATACACACACACACACATACACACATACACACAGTCACATACATACACACACACACACATACACACACAGTCACATACATACATACATACACACACACAGTCACATACATACATACACTTACACACACACAGTCACATACATACATACATATACACACACACATACACACAGTCACATACATACATATACACACACACATACACACACACACACAGTCACATACATACATACACACACACAGTCACATACATACATACACACACACACATACACACACAGTCACATACATACATACACACACAGTCACATACATACATACACACACACACACACACATACACACAGTCACATACATACATACACACACACACATACACACACACACAGTCACATACATACATACACACACACACACATACACACACAGTCACATACATACATACACACACACACACACACAGTCACATACATACATACACACACACACACACACATACACACAGTCACATACATACATACACACACACACACACACATACACACACAGTCACATACATACATACATACACACACACACACAGTCACATACATACATACACATACACACACACAGTCACATACATACATACATACATATACACACACACATACACACAGTCACATACATACATATACACACACACACACATACACACAGTCACATACATACATACACACACACAGTCACATACATACATACACACACACACATACACACACAGTCACATACATACATACACACACACAGTCACATACATACATATACATACACACACACAGTCACATACATACATATACACACACACATACACACAGTCACATACATACATATACACACACACACACACACACACACACAGTCACATACATACATACACACACACAGTCACATACATACATACACACACACATACACACACAGTCACATACATACATACACACACACACACACAGTCACATACATACATACACACACACACACATACACACAGTCACATACATACATACACACACACACATACACACACACACACAGTCACATACATACATACACACACATAAACACAAATTGGTAATTGTAAAACAGAAAAACTAACCTCACTAGTAAAGCATCATGTCACACTCACATGATATCAGTGCAGGCAGTGGCAGGTCAACGTTTTTTATTGGGGGGGGGATATTTTATTTTTTTAAGCTGGGCCCAGTTGCAATCCTCTGCACCTCCTGTTGTTTTGCCCCTGACAAGCAGTCTATACATAGACGTGTGCAGAATGTATACAATCCAAACGCAGGGGAGGCTTTTATTATTGCAGTTTGACGATCTATCTATCTATTTATCCTCAAATTCATTATACAGAGCAGCATTTATATTATTATTATTACTATTGAGTTACCTTTGGAGGGCCCAAAAAAATATTTGCACCATAGCACTCTGTTGAGTAGGTCAGCTACTGGTTAGTCCTAGATTATCACTTGAGCAATCGAAAATAACTTAGCACTTAATAGGAGTTGAAAAATAGAAGCACTACTGATTGCGCTAGAGCGATGTTAGGCTAACACTTTTGCTCTTTGCTTGAAATCTAGGCCTTATTTTGTAAGTTGTTTTGCAATTTAATGCCTAATAGTACATACTATGCATGCATATATAAAAAAGACTTTACTGTCCCTTTAAATTCAATTTTACAGTTTAAAAATTGAAAATTACAGAATTTTCAAAGCTAAAGGGGCATAAACCCCTAAATTCTTAGCATGGAATTTAAAAAAACTTTCAATTTTACTTCTATTATCTAATTGGTTTTGTTTTCTTGTTATCCTTTGTTGAAAAGCATACCTTGGTTGGCTCAGTAGCAGCACTAGTGGGAGCTAGATGCTGATTGGTGACTGCACATACAGTATATGCCACTTGATATTGGCTCACCTGATTCAGCTAGCTCCCAGTAGTGCACTGCTTCATCTTTATCAAAGGATTCCAAAGGAAATGAAGTACATTTGATAACAGAAGTAAAATGGAGAGCTGTTTAAAATTGTATGCACCTTCTGAATCATGAAAGAAAAATGTAGGGTTTAATATTCCTTTAAATTACAAGAAAAGGCATCAAAACAAATTTAAATGTATATTGCACAGTTTTTTTATACATAATTAAGCATTTTATATTACAATCTGAAAGTATGCCATGTCCTTTTAAATGATGAAAAACTATTTCTCTATATTTCATAAGTTTTGTAATATTTTATCAGCTTTGATCCACACAAACTGTATAAAACTGTTTGCAAATTCAGATAAGGCATCAGACTTGAGCCTGTCTCATGTGTTTTGATTTATTTTAGTCTATTGACCTCTCCTTACCTGGGCAATCTATGCCACTAATCTGCTACTGCCTAGAGATTTACCTCTAGCTGTTTACTGCTGCATGTAAGTACAGACCAGTTGTGGAAACATCTTAAGATGCAAGAGAAGAAGCTGCCCACTGAGAATTTTTATCCCACACAGGAAAAAAACAAAAATAATTAATGTGCGGAGAAACGACCAGGAGCTGCTTAAATTGGCCAGTAACAGCTCACAACTGTTTCTTGGCAGTAATAGCTGTGTCTGCTGGAAGCATTTATTTCCTAATGGAGGTAATGCAGCCAGAAAAGCTCTGGAGAGATGATGAATGGTGGGAGGGGGAGACACATGGGCAAGATGTTGGAATTCAATAGACAGAGTGCTAGGTCACATCACGTCAACATACACAGCTTGTACCTCTTAATACCTTAAGTGTTGGGCAGTGGGGAGATAGGGAGTATATAGCGAAAGAAAGACAGAGAATGAAAAGAGATACACAGAGGCAGAGAAAAGAATACTAAGTGAAGTGAGATTCTGAAAAGAAAAAGGTAAATAGTTGAAAGGAAAGGAGATAGACATTATTACTAAAAAATTAGTCAGATGGGAAGTAGAGAACAGGAAATGTATGACAGACTATAATTTACCGTAAACAGATAAAGAAGAAATTATTATGAAGGTGAGAGAGAGAGATGTGGTTTGTTGATAAGAAATAAATGCTGAAAAAATGTTTGGGATAGTTGTACAAAAGTATAGAACAGGTGTGGGGAGCCTTTTTGAGAATGTGTGCCAAATTGGAGATATGATTTTAAACCCATTTTTTTCAAGAAGCTTTTTTTTTTTTTATTAATCTAAAGGGAAATACAATTTTTTTTCTTTTATCTGCATATAGCATGGATTGGATTAATAAGAAAATAAGACAACAAGGCAGTATAGTTGTTACCTAAAGGCTTTAGGTATGGGTGCCACCTAAGGGTATAGTTATTTTAGCCTCTCTTTACCGGGAACCTTACAACCATAAATAACTAAAACACAGACACCTTTATTGGGAAAATATTCCCCTCCTAACCCACCTGCCCCCCAACTGGGAGAGGGGAAGGAGGGGCTTAAGTTAAAAACATAGCCAACAAATAAACTAAATTTACTTAAACTGGCTAGCAAGGAAATCCCTGTATTGTAACCCCCTGTAGAAGGGTGTATCCCTTAGCCCATCCAGCTTCTCAATGGATATTGCACAGTGGGCCAACCACATGCCAGCCCCGGCACTGACAATGCAATGGACCACTTGTCCCTCCCTTCTATTGCTGGATGTCTTGCATACAGTGGGGGGTAGTTATCAAGCTGTCAACCTCAAATACGCTGGAATTCCGCAGCGTATTTGTGGCGAGGCTGATTCGCCTTAGTTATCAAAGGCTCCAGACCGGCAAAAGTAGAATTTTGGGACGTAAGCTTCGATCCGCCGGACTCAGTCCGACACAGATCGATTCTTACGTCACTCCAGATGTTCCGCACACGTGCGGCACAATCTGACTACTTTTGCTAGTTATCAAAAAACTAACAGGTACGCTCGGCACTTTTACGGCCCAGCGTACCTGGTTTTCAAACCGCCACCCCTGGAGGTGGCGGATCCCATAGGAATCAATGGGAGTCTGACCATAGCGAAAGTACAAGTTCGCTGCTGACAGACATCCCATTCATTCCTATGGGAGATGTCTACACCTAACACCCTAACATGTACCCCGAGCCTAAACACCACTAATCTGTCCCCCCTACACCGCCGCAACTAAATAAAGTTATTCCCACCTAAACCGCCGCTCCCGGAGCCCACCGCAACTATAATAAATGTATTAACCCCTAAACCGCCGCTCCCTGAACCCGCCGCAACCTATATTAAATGTATTAACCCCTATCCTGCCCCCCCTACACCGTCGCTACCTATAATAAATTTATTAACCCCTATCCTGCCCCCCACTACACCGCTGCCACTGTAATAAAATTATTAACCCCTAAACCTAAGTCTAACACTAACCCTAACACCCCCCTAACTTAAATATTAATTAAATAAATCTAAATAATATTTCTATTATTAACTAAATTAATCCTATTTAAAACTAAATACTTACCTATAAAATAAACCCTAATATAGCTACAATATAAATAATAATTATATTGTAGCTATCTTAGGAATTATTTTTATTTTACAGGCAACTTTCAATTTATTTTAGCTAGGTACAATAGCTATTAAATAGTTATTAACTATTTAATAGCTTACCTAGCTAAAATAAAGAGAAATGTACCTGTAAAATAAATCCTAAACTAAGTTATAATTACACCTAACACTACACTATACTTTAATAAATTATTCCTATTTAAAACTAAATACTTACCTGTAAAATAAACCCTAAGATAGCTACAATGTAATTAATAATTACATTGTAGCTATTGTAGGATTTATATTTATTTTACAGGTAACATTGTATTTATTTTAGCTAGTTAGAATAGTTATTAAATAGTTAACTATTTAATAACTACCTAGCTAAAAGAAATACAAAATTACCTGTAAAATAAATCCTAACCTAAGTTACAATTAAACCTAATACTACACTATCATTAAATTAATTAAATAAACTACCTACAAATAACTACAATTAAATACAATTACATAAACTAACTAAAGTACAAAAAATAAAAAAAGCTAAGTTACAAAAAATAAAAAAATAAGTTACAAACATTTTAAAAATATTACAACAATTTTAAGCTACTTACACCTAATCTAAGCCCCCTAATAAAATAACAAACCCCCCCAAAATAAAAAAAATGCCCTACCCTATTCTAAATTAAATAAAGTTCAAAGCTCTTTTACCTTACCAGCCCTTAAAAGGGCCATTTGTGGGGGCATGCCCCAAAAAGTTAAGCTCTTTTGCCTGTAAAAGAAAAATACAACCCCCCCCCCAACATTAAAACCCACCACCCACATACCCCTAATCTAACCTAAACCCCCCTTACAAAAACCTAACACTAATCCCCTGAAGATCATCCTACCTTGAGTCGTCTTCACTCAGCCGAGCATCGATGGAACCGAAGTGGACATCCGGAGCGGAAGAAGTTAATCCTCCAAGCGACGCTGAAGAAATCTTCCATCCGATGAAGTCATCATCCAGGCGGCACTGAAGAAGTCTTCGATCCGGGCGATGTCATCTTCCAAGAGGCGCTGAAGAGGTCTTCTATCCTTGCGATGTCATCTTCCAAGCCGGGTCTTGAATCTTCATCCCGCCGATGCGGAACATCCTCCTTTCCCGACGAACTACCGACGGATGAAGGCTCCTTTAAGGGACGTCATCCAAGATGGCGTCCCTTCAATTCCGATTGGCTGATAGGATTCTATCAGCCAATCGGAATTAAGGTAGGAAAAATCTGATTGGCTGATGGAATCAGCCAATCAGATTCAAGTTCAATCCGATTGGCTGATCCAATCAGCCAATCAGATTGAGCTCGCATTCTATTGGCTGTTCAGATCAGCATTAGAATGCGAGCCAATAGAATGCGAGCTCAATCTGATTGGCTGATTGGATCAGCCAATCGGATTGAACTTGAATCTGATTGGCTGATTCCATCAGCCAATCAGATTTTTCCTACCTTAATTCCGATTGGCTGATAGAATCCTATCAGCCAATCGGAATTGAAGGGACGCCATCTTGGATGACGTCCCTTAAAGGAGCCTTCATTCGTCGGTAGTTCGTCGGGAAAGGAGGATGTTCCGCGTCGGCGGGATGAAGATTCAAGACCCGGCTTGGAAGATGACATCGCAAGGATAGAAGACCTCTTCAGCGCCTCTTGGAAGATGACATCGCCCGGATCGAAGACTTCTTCAGCGCCGCCTGGATGATGACTTCATCGGATGGAAGATTTCTTCAGCGCCACTTGGAGGATTAACTTCTTCCGCTCCGGATGTCCACTTCGGTTCCATCGCTGCTCGGCTGAGTGAAGACGACTCAAGGTAGGATGATCTTCAGGGGATTAGTGTTAGGTTTTTGTAAGGGGGGTTTGGGTTAGATTAGGGGTATGTGGGTGGTGGGTTTTAATGTTGGGGGGGTTGTATTTTTCTTTTACAGGCAAAAGAGCTTAACTTTTTGGGGCATGCCCCCACAAATGGCCCTTTTAAGGGCTGGTAAGGTAAAAGAGCTTTGAACTTTATTTAATTTAGAATAGGGTAGGGCATTTTTTTATTTTGGGGGGGTTTGTTATTTTATTAGGGGGCTTAGATTAGGTGTAAGTAGCTTAAAATTGTTGTAATATTTTAAAAATGTTTGTAACTTATTTTTTTATTTTTTGTAACTTAGCTTTTTTTATTTTTTGTACTTTAGTTAGTTTATGTAATTGTATTTAATTGTAGTTATTTGTAGGTAGTTTATTTAATTAATTTAATGATAGTGTAGTATTAGGTTTAATTGTAACTTAGGTTAGGATTTATTTTACAGGTAATTTTGTATTTCTTTTAGCTAGGTAGTTATTAAATAGTTAATAACTATTTAATAACTATTCTAACTAGCTAAAATAAATACAAAGTTACCTGTAAAATAAATATAAATCCTACAATAGCTACAATGTAATTATTAATTACATTGTAGCTATCTTAGGGTTTATTTTACAGGTAAGTATTTAGTTTTAAATAGGAATAATGTATTAAAGTATAGTGTAGTGTTCGGTGTAATTATAACTTAGGTTAGGATTTATTTTACAGGTACATTTCTCTTTATTTTAGCTAGGTAAGCTATTAAATAGTTAATAACTATTTAATAGCTATTGTACTCAGTTAAAATAAATTGAAAGTTGCCTGTAAAATAAAAAAAAATCCTAAGATAGCTACAATATAATTATTATTTATATTGTAGCTATATTAGGGTTTATTTTATAGGTAAGTATTTAGTTTTAAATAGGATTAACTTAGTTAATAATTTAAATATGATTTAGATTTATTTAATTAATATTTAAGTTAGGGGGGTGTTAGGGTTAGTGTTAGACTTAGGTTTAGGGGTTAATAAATTTATTACAGTGGCGGCGGTGTAGTGGGGGGCAGGATAGGGGTTAATAAATTTATTATAGGTGGCGACGGTGTAGGGGGGCAGGATAGGGGTTAATAAATTTAATATAGGTTGCGGCGGGTTCAGGGAGCGGCGGTTTAGGGGTTAAACTATTTATTTATTTGCGGCGAGGTGTGGGATCAGCAGGATAGGGGTTAATAACTTTATTACAGAGGGCGGCGGTATAGGGGGGCAGGATAGGGGTTACTAGGTATAATGTAGGTGGCAGTGGTGTCCGGGAGCGGCGGTTTAGGGGTTAATACATTTATAAGACTTGCGGCGGGGTCTAGGAGCGGCGGTTTAGGGGTTAGTAACTTTATTTAGTTGCGGGGGGCTCCGGGGGCACCGGTATAGGGGGTAGAACAGTGTAGTTAGTGTGAGTGCTTAGTGACAGGCTAGCAAGAAAGTTGTCAAACAGCCGAAGAGCAGCAAGATCGGATGTGTGATAACTCTCACAGTCCGCTGCTCATCGCTTTTTGACAGCTTTTTTTGATAACTTAGGCGTATTTTTTCAGGTCCGCGGCGGCGAAGGTAGGCGAGCTTAGGCGGGCGTATTGGGCCGGCGAAGTCAGAAAAGTTGACGGCTTGATAACTACCCCCCCATGTATTGCCAGACCCCTTATCAGCAACCAAAAGAGGACAGGGGCCTCTTGCCACCATCACCCAACTAAAGATGCCAGGACCTCCCTCATATTAGCCAGAAAAAGATATGTTCCCAGACCTGACAAGAACACCCCATCTGAGTGAAAAAGAAAAAAACAGAGCAATCAATCCTAATATTATTGTGTCACACTACAAGCCCACCATTACTAGATATAGACCTGCCAGCATCCCTGTTTATCTTCCTTTTATCCAGAAAGTCTGCCTTTAAGGATGCCATATGGAAGTTGGACAAACAAGAGCCGTCCTGGTGAATAAGAAAAGTACCACCAATCTTAGGTCTCAACTTCAGATACCGCCGGCACAACAAAACTGTGCAAATGCTAGGCTCTATCTGCAACAGAAAATTGAGCCACTTGCCCTTCCTCACCTGGATTGTTTTAGATCTACAAATAAACATCAGCAGGGTATCGCCCTCCAACCTCACATGCTCTGCACGCAAGCCACTCCATACATCTGACTTAGATTTTTCCACTAGCCCACTGACTCTAAGGGCCACAAAGTAAGCTAAGGAGAAAGCTGCTGCAAATAATAAGGTCTCTTAAATGGAGCAACATTTGTCTTTCCAACTGCCACCTGAAAATTTTGTGATATTGAATAAACCTAAGAGAGACTGAAAGCTCTTAAGGGTAGTCCGCCCTGACTGTAAGATGCCAGTAATGGTCTCTGTAGCAGTTCTTACCTTCCCTAATGAGAACCTACATTTTTTTGCTACTGTATCAATTTCTATTCCCAGAAAAAATAATCATGAACACATTGCCCTGATCCTGCTTCACCCAATAGCAGAAAATCATCCAGGTAATGCACTACTTGTGAGAGGCCCACCTCCCATGCCACTGCCCAGTGCAAGAAGAAGCTAAAAAGTTCAAAATAAGCACATGATATAGAACATCTTATTCAGAGACAACAATCCACATAGTATGACCCCCCACCCTGCACCCTATCAAATAGAAACTGTCTGGGTGTATGGGGAGTAGGCGAAAAGCAGACTCAATATCAACCTTTGCCATCTCCGCCAAAGGTCCTAACTTCTGCACCAGTGTCAAAGCATGCCCAAAGACCTGATACACAACAGATGTGTCCTCCTAAATCAAATTACTGATATTGAAGACAGCTGTTGAATCATTCTAAATTTACCACTCTTCTTTGCGAACAAGCATTGCCTGGATTGGCTCCACCACAATAGATGCAGATATGCCTGAAGATGCACAGCACTGCAACTCTGTCGCACTGCTTCTCTTGGGACCTCCAACATTCCCTACCTGATTTGGTGGCCGTGTCCTGTTTTGGCTACCTGCACTAGTTCTTTAGAGAAATCTAACGTAGACCATAGGTTCATCTCCTTCATACTGGAGTGGAAAAGCCTGCGCCTAAAATCAAAAGACCACCAAGCTGTGCCCTTCCACCTAGTATGAATGCCATCTATGACACCCATGTATTTCAGTATGTTTAGCGCATGCCTCCAAGTAGCATGATGCCACTCCTCATAAGTCTCAGGCCTCTTCACCATTTTATCCCCAGTGCCATCTTCAGCATTTTCCTTCTCTTGATATGCTTTTCTGAAAAACTCAATACTTTAATAAATTGCCCTTATTTGATCTTCCAAGCCACCCTGGGTTTCAAATGTAGGTAGTGCACAAGTGTCAGATGTTGAAGCTACCACGGCCCTTGCACAGGGTGCACAACAGAATCTACAAAACCTGCCCCCTTTTACCAAATTACGCACCAACCTAAACAATTTCCACTGACCCTTATCTTTCAACCTCCTCCGAGGAGTAAGAGTTATCCTCCCTTCTACTGTGTGGTGTAAGATGTGACTCATTGGTTCCTGCAAATGTCTCGACTACTGATCCTCCTAGCTGATTAAACCAAAGATGTAGACTCCACACTAGGAACACCAACTACCAATGCTGAAGTGGAGACTGAAGTTCCTCCTTCTCACTTCTTCTCCCTGTCTGTACTGCGACAGGATGACCCTCTTCCCTACCGCTTGAGTCTGAAGAAGTGCCAATCACAGCTTTGTCCTAGAAAAAAGAAACAGAGGTGGGGGTATCCCAAGAACGTGCACCTGCCCAACCTGCACTTTAGGAGAACACCCAGACATACTTCTTGCCAACCAATGTAGCCACCAATACTAGCACTACCCAGGGAGCTGAACCAAAAATGGGCTGGCTCCTAAGCTTACATTCCTGCTTTTCCAATTAAAGATACCAGGAGGAGAATGAAGAAAAATTGATAATAGCACTAAATTAGAAAGTTGCTTAAAATTGCATACTCTATATGAATCATGAAAGAAAAAATGTGGGTTTCATATCCCTTTAAAGTTTCTTGATTCAGATAGATATTCCAATTTACTTCCATTATCAAATTGTCAGATGTCAGAAACAAATCTACTGCTTATTTAAAATCCATATTAAAAGCTTATCTACAAAGTCCTATGATCCTCACAAAATCAATTGCCACACATTTTCCACACATTTGCAAATATATATAAAGTAAACCAGCAATCCTATGGATACCCATGTTGAAAAGGCCATCTACCTTAAATGAATGAATAATGGCCAAAATAGATTATACTAAACTTTTTTTTTTAAAGGTATATAAATAAATAAATAAATAAATTACATAGTTAACTTCTAATGTATTATAGTAGAATATAATATAACATAAATGAAACCCAATATAATATACAAATCATATACCAAATGAATACCCAGACACAGAGCAGGATAGATGAAATGGAATAAAAAAATAATAACGTAAAAAGATATTGTATATATGGAAATATAAGATTAGGCATAAATAACTAGTGTTATATACAATATACCAAACAAGAACGATAAATCTAAGCTGAATGTGAGCAAATTGCAGTCAAAACAAAGACTAACATCTGCTATATAGCTTAATATCCTAGATTTAATTGTTGCCATAGGGTGACCCCCTTTTGTAATGTAGAAATCCAATACACCTCTTTTCTATTTACGGCGGCTAGTCTATCCCCCAGTAGCAGAAATAGGGATCTTATCAATGGCCTGATTTAAGAACCTGCGCTTTCCTTACCGAGGGCAAGATTACAAGTCACGCAGCAAATCAGTTGCGAAAACACAGCGTGCGTTAGAGATTTTTCGCATTTGGGGTTGCGTAGCTATAACAAGTTAAGAAATAACATTTTGCACATCCGTTAAGGCACATAATGCAGACAGCCAAATGGCGAGCGTGTTCATGTATTCCCCATAAAAGTCAAAAGAGAAGACAAACAGAAAAAAACACACATAAACCCTAATATGTTGCGCAAAGCCCATGACGTATTCTCCTTGAAAAGTGTACATGAAAATGCAAATATTTCATACTTTTTTCATGTTTTTGTAACAATATATGTTCTATATATTTATAAATAAATATTTCCCTTTATATATGATGATGTTTGGACTGATATATCTATTTATAGCGAGACTAGTCCTAAAGCCTGTGTAAACGGGACATTTTTTTTTTTGTAGTACAGCGGTCCCACCACTTGCTCTCTCTCCCCCTCTCTTTTGCTAATCTCTCTCTCTACCCCCTCTCTTACACGCTCTCTCTCCCCCTCTCTTATGTGCTATCTCTCCCCCTTTCTTTTGCGCTCTCTCTCTCCCCCCTCTCTTTTATTCTCTCTCCCCACTCTGTTTTGCACTCTCTCTCCCTCTCTTGCTCTCTCTCCCCCTCTCTTTTGCTCTCTCTCTCTCCCCCCTCTCTTGCTCTCTCTCTTCCCCCTTTCTTTTAAGCTCTCTCTCTCCCCCTCTCTTTTGCTCTCTCTCTCCCCCCTCTCTTTTGCTATCGCTCTCTCCCCCTCTCGTTTTGCTCTCCCCCCTCTCTTTTGCTCTCTCTCCCCTCTATTTTGCTCTCTCCCTCTTTTTTGCTCTCTCTCCCCTCTCTTTTGCTTTCTCTCTCTCCCCTCTTTTGCTCTCTCTCTCCTCTCGTTTGCTCTCTCTCCCCTCTCTTTTGCTCTCTCTCTACCCCCTCTTTTGCTCTCTCTCCCCCTCTTTTGCTCCCCCCCCTTTTGCACTCTTTCCCCCCTTTTGCACTCTCTCCTCCCTCTCTTTTGTTCTCTCTCTCCCCCCTCTTTTGCACTCTCTCCTCTCTTTTGCTCTCTCTCCCCTCTCTTTTGCACTCTCTCCTCTCTTTTGCTCTCTCTCCCCTCTCTTTTGCTCTCTCTCTACCCCTCTTTTGCTCTCTCTCTCCCCCCTCTTTTGCTCTCTCCCCCCCCCTCTTTTGCGCTCTCTTCCCCCTCTTTTGCGCTCTCTCATGCCAAGCCCACTCCTGCCCGACCACACCCAACCGACCCCTTCCTGTCCGGCTACACCCCATCACAGCACTCCCACCGTCCACGCCCCTCATCATGGCCGCTACATCCTACCACATTCCTGACCATGCCCCCTGCAACGGCCGTTTCCGCATACCCTCTCTGCACTGCTGTCAGATCCTAAAGACCAGGTATGTTTGTCCTTGTGCAGTCTCTACTGCGCATGACTGCGTCGGACAAACATATATATATATATATATGTCTAGATATCTCGAGATCTATATGCGAATATCTCTTTGAAAATACATCTGAGATATTGTTTAATGTGCATAAGATTGTAATGTAAAATCTTTTCATTGTCTCCAAAGTTAAAGGGACAGGAAAGCCCAAAAATGTCTTTCATGATTTGTATAGAACATACAATTTTAAACTTTTCTATTTACTTCTATTATCAAATTTGCTTCATTATCTTGTTATCATTTGTTGAAGAAACAGCGGTGCATTACTGGCAGCTAGCTGAACACATCTCATTAGCCAATCACAAGAGGCAAATGTTTGCAGGCACCAATCAGCTGCTAGCTCCCACTAGTGTAGGATATGTGCGTATTATTTTTCAACAAGGGATACAAAGAGAATGCTCTGTCTGAATCATGCAAGTTTAATTATGACTTTCCTATCCCTTTAAACATATCTCTATACATATAAATCCATGTTTCTCTATGTATGTTTATGTATGTCAATAAAAAATCCCTCCGTCTGTTCTTTTTTTTCTAACACCTGAGATCACATATCTTTGATCCCTTAAAACTTTTTATTAGACAGTGTTAATGAGTGTTAGTGTACTTTGTAATGAATTTTTGAAGTGTTTCATGAAACTTTTATGTTGAGCGAGGAAAGGATTGTTGCGTAAAAGGCGAATGCGGATGCGCAATCGTGATTTTTCAAAACGTATTAGCTGCACAATGGAAATTGATTGTGAAAACACCACATCATGCAAGGAAAACTCATAACACGCTACTTCTAATCTTGCCCCAAGAGAGTTGAGTTTCATTGGTCTTAGGGTGAATCTATAGTATTCTTGGGCATATTTGGACAATTGCCCTACATATAGAATCTAAATTATTCATTACAGGCCTTTCATTCAGCTCAACAATTAAATTATTATTCAAAAATAAAATAAAAACATATTTTACATCTAAATATATATTTTGCTGTAATGCATTAAACAATTTAGAAGACCTCTGCGCACAACTAGAATTTGTGACTAATGGCTGAAATACAATTACATATTTGGGACAAAAAGCTTGAAAATTAGACCAATTTAGATGCAAAAGAGAGTGAGAAAAATCAGCGTGTTTAGTTTGTGATCATGCCTTTGTAAATTAAAATGTACAGTGAAGGCAATTTGAGAGCACAGACCAATTGTCGCCCGGTCTAAGCCATCTGCTCCCTCCTGCCAGCCCAGGAAGCTGGCATGGATCTTCATGAGGAACAGAACCAAACATAAACAACATGAGATTTGGAAACAGAGCATGCTGAAGTTTCATAAGATCCCAGCTGGCGAAGCAACGGAGAAATGATGATTAATATTGTTATTACCCTTTATTTATAATGTAGCATCTATTTTTATAGCTTCCTTTCATTTCACTGCCTTATGTGTGTGTTGTGGAATGAAAATTAATT
Organism: Bombina bombina; assembly: GCF_027579735.1. Taxonomy (NCBI): domain Eukaryota; kingdom Metazoa; phylum Chordata; class Amphibia; order Anura; family Bombinatoridae; genus Bombina; species Bombina bombina. The sequence continues at coordinate 1,473,628,338 of NC_069499.1, read as the reverse complement.
TTACCTAGATAACCTCATCTGCTTAAAGTGAATGTAAATTTTGATGATAAAGTGCCCGGTTTTGAAAAATTCGATTAAAAACAGGGGCACTTTAATTCATCAAAATTTACATTTCACTTGTGTTGTGAAAATACCTACCTTTTAAGAAGGAAGACTCTTCCTGGGTCTAAAATAAGGAATCTGTCTTCCTCCAATAACGGCGTTGAATCAGACACTGATTCCCCTGGGGGGAGACGTCGTGATTGGAGGATGACCGATCTGTCATTTCTGACGTAGGAAGAGGCTTTCGATGACTGGGGGAAGCTGGAGCAGCTGTCAAGACTAAAAGGTAAGTATTTTCACAATAAGAGTGAAATGTAAATTTTGTTGAATTAAAATTCCCCTGTTTTTAATCAAATTTTTAAAAACCAGGCACTAGTGATGTTGCGAATAGTTCGCCGGCGAATAGTTTCCGGCGAACATAGCATGTTCGCATTCGCCACGGACGGCGAACATATGCAATGTTCGGTCCGCCCCCTATTCGTCATCATTGAGTAAACTTTGACCCTGTACCTCACAGTCAGAAGACACATTACAGCCAATCAGCAGCAGACCCTCCCTCCCAGACCCTCCCACCTCCTGGACAGCATCCATTTTAGATTCATTCGGAAGCTGCATTCTTAGTGAGAGGAGGGACAGTGTAGCTGCTGCTGATTTAATAGGGAAATCGATAGCTAGGCTAGTGTATTCAGTGTCCACTACAGTCCTGAAGGACTCATCTGATCTCTGCTGTAAGGACAGCACCCCAAAAAGCCCTTTTTAGGGCTAGAACATCAGTCTGCTTTTTTTTTTTTTTCCCTGTGTAATCTAATTGCAGTTGCCTGCCTGCCAGCGTGTGTGTTAGGCTCACAGTGTATACTGTGCCCACTTGCCCAGTGCCACCACTCATATCTGTACAGTAGTGTACATTTAAAAAAACAAACACTTTTTTGACTGTGAAATAATAGCAGACAGCTGCCAGTACCCAATATGGCCGCCAATAAGGCAGATGGGGAGGGTTAGAGAACTGTTTTGGGGGGGATCAGGAAGGTTGGGGGCTAAGGGGGGATTCTACACCACAGCATATGTAAATATGCTAAAAACAACAATTAAAAAAAAAATTAAAAACCTTTTTTAATACTGGCAGACTTTCTGCCAGTACTTAAGATGGCAGGGACAATTGTGGGGTGGGGGAGGGAAGGGAGGGATCAGGGGTCTGATGTGTCAGGTAGGAGGCTGATCTCTACACTAAAGCTAAAATTAACCCTGCAAGCTCCCTACAAACTACCTAATTAACCCCTTCACTGCTAGCCATAATACACGTGTGATGCGCAGCAGCATTTAGCGGCCTTCTAATTACAAGAAAGCAACGCCAAAGTCATATATGTCTGCTATTTCTGAACAAAGGAGATCTCAGAGAAGCATTTACAACCATTTGTGCCATAATTGCACAAGCTGTTTGTGAATAATTTCAGTGAGAAACCTAAAATTGTGAAAAGATTTAAGTTTTTTAAAAATGTGATCGCATTTGGCGGTGAAATGGTGGCATTAAATATACCAAAATGGGCCTAGATAAATACTTTGGGTTGTCTACTACACTACACTTAAGCTAAAATTAACTCTACAAGCTGCCTACATGCTCCCTAATTAACCCCTTCACTGCTGGGCATAAAACACGTGTGGTGCGCAGTGGCATTTAGCAGCCTTCTAATTACCAAAAAGCAACGCCAAAGCCATATAAATCTGCTATTTCTGAACAAAGTGGATCCCAGAGAAGCATTTACAACCATTTATGCCATAATTTCATAAGTTGTTTGTAAATAATTTCTGTGAGAAACCTAAAGTTTGTGAAAAAGTGAACAATTTTTTTTTATTTGATCGAATTTGGCGGTGAAATGTTGGCATTAAATATACCAAAATGGGCCTAAATCAATACTTTGGGTTGTCTACTACACTACACTTAAGCTAAAATTAACTCTACAAGCTGCCTACATGCTCCCTAATTAACCCCTTCACTGCTGGGCATAAAACACGTGTGGTGCGCAGTGGCATTTAGCAGCCTTCTAATTACCAAAAAGCAACGCCAAAGCCATATAAGTCTGCTATAATGGCATGTCTGGCACATAGTGTTGGGGCAAGGGTCCATCTGACCACTGATACCTGGTCTGCAAAGCATGGTCAGGGCAGGTATATCACCTACACTGCGCACTGTGAAGCGGGCGTAACCCTTACACTACCTGATCGATACAACATCATACCTGATGTTATAAAGCACGTTATTCCAAACAATTTAGGAATGTTAGGTGATTTATGCCCTTTATGGATTAAAACCAGACTCTGCATCAACTATGTAATTTTCCATGGGAGTTTTGCCATGGATCCCCCTCCGGCATGCCACAGTCCAGGTGTTAGTCCCCTTGAAACAACTTTTCCATCACTATTGTGGCCACAAAGAGTCCTTGTGGGTTTTAAAATTCACCTGCCTATTGAAGTCTATGGCGGTTCGCCCGGTTCGCCCGTTCGCGAACATTTGTGGAAGTTCGCGTTCGCCGTTCGCTAACCCAAATTTTTATGTTCGCGACATCACTACCAGGCACTTTATCATCAAAATTTGCATTCACTTTAAATAGCTAAATACTAAGATTTAATATGACTATCTATCTATCACCTATCTATCTATCTATCACCTATCTATCTATATACACACACACAGGGGTGTAACTAACGTTGGTGCAGCAGGTGCAGTGGCACCATGCCCCAAGTGCTGGGGGAGGCCATAGCAGTCTATACATAGACATTTACCAATTGGGTCATTATCTGTGTATATAGATACTCATCACCATTTTACTGCATAGCATAATCATCAATGTATTGATACATTACTCACATCATTATATAGTGCAGTGGGCTCAATTTATTAAAGCTTTAACCCTCAATCTGTGGCTGGGCATCAAAATACACACATAATTCAGGTTTTAGATTTATCAAGGTATGCACCCTAATCAAAACAATGAATTTTTTTCCGCATCTGATCAATTTCACATACAGTGTAGTCTGAAATTTGCATTTTAAAATCTGCCTGGATAGCAAATGTGTATTTGGCATCTGCTTTGTCACAAACTCCATAGAAAATAATAGTCTGGAAGTCTGAATGAAATCAGTCTCACAAGAGCCAAATGTTACATAGGTGTGAATGTGTATTCTAAACACGTCTGCAATCAAACACCACGGAAAACAATAGACAGTCAGGAAGTCAGAATGAATGAATATAAGTTGGATATAGAAATTAATTATTAGTTTTAAATGTGATTGGAAATGGAAGCATTGGTGTATATAGTTGCAGCAACAAATTTGTTTGTGTGAACTCGTGGTAATTTAAGCTCCCCATATGTTCTATGGATGACATTGAGCAGCAATGTGAACTCCTATTACAAGTTGCGATCGCTCAAATGCAACTAGGATAGGGTTATTTTTAGGTTTTTGTGTTTTTTTAGAATAGTTTTTTTTATTGCAAAAGAGCTGTAATCACTTTAGGGCAATGCACTACCAAATGCCTTTCTCAGGGCAATCTTTTTTTTTTTAGGATAGGGATTTTCTAAGTATAGTGATTTTTATGCAAAAGAGCTTTATCATTTTAGGGCAATGCCATGCAAAATGCCCTTATCAGGGCAATGTTTAATGAATATTTTTTTGAAAATTAAGGGGTTTTATGTAGGGGTGGGACGTGGGGTTTACTTTGGTTTAGGATAGGGCTTGTTCTGAAAAAGAGCTATTCAATTTAACTAGGCCACTGCCCTACCAAATGCTCTTCTCAGAGCAAATTTTAGTGGAAGTGTTAGTTTAGGGTTAGGCTTTTTTAAAGGGGACTTTAGTTTTATCATAGGTCTTACTGGTTGTTTTTTTATTTTTGGTAATTTTTATTTTCTGTAATGGTAGTTTTTTATTTTCTGTAATAGTAGTTTTTTATTTTATGTAATAGTAGTTTTTTTATTTTCTGTAATAGTAGTTTTTTTTATTTTCTGTAATAGTAGTTTTTTTTTTATTTTCTGTAATAGTAGTTTTTTTATTTTCTGTAATAGTAGTTTTTTTTTATTTTCTGTAATAGTAGTTTTTTTTATTTTCTGTAATCGTAGTTTTTTTTATTTTCTGTAATATTAGTTTTTTTTATATTCTGTAATAGTAGTTTTTTTATTTTCTGTAATAGTAGTTTTTTTTTATTTTCTGTAATGGTAGTTTTTTTTTATTTTCTGTAATTGTAGTTTTTTTTTATTTTCTGTAATAGTAGTTTTTTTTATTTTCTGTAATCGTAGTTTTTTTTATTTTCTGTAATCGTAGTTTTTTTTATTTTCTGTAATCGTAGTTTTTTTTATTTTCTGTAATAGTAGTTTTTTTTTATTTTCTGTAATCGTAGTTTTTTTTATTTTCTGTAATCGTAGTTTTTTTTTATTTTCTGTAATATTAGTTTTTTTTTTATATTCTGTAATAGTAGTTTTTTTATTTTCTGTAATAGTAGTTTTTTTTTATTTTCTGTAATGGTAGTTTTTTTTTATTTTCTGTAATCGTAGTTTTTTTTTATTTTCTGTAATAGTAGTTTTTTTTATTTTCTGTAATCGTAGTTTTTTTTATTTTCTGTAATAGTAGTTTTTTTTATTTTCTGTAATAGTAGTTTTTTTATATTCTGTAATGGTAGTTTTTTTATTTTCTGTAATAATAGTTTTTTTTTATATTCTGTAATGGTAGTTTTTTTATTTTCTGTAATAGTAGTTTTTTTTATATTCTGTAATGGTAGTTTTTTTATTTTCTGTAATAGTAGTTTTTTTTTATATTCTGTAATAGTAGTTTTTTTATTTTCTGCAATGGTAGTTTTTTTTGTAACTTAGGGGGTATTAGCAGTGTTGGACGGGTTAGCAGTTAGGAAGTTAGGGGGTACTTTGCTGATTGTTTTGTTTTTAATATATTTTTTATTGCAGTTTAAAGGTCGATGTACAGACATTATAACACATAATTATACAGAATAACAAATACGTACATCAAGATGATCACATTCCACCTTTGACACACATAGTACATATTAGGCAGTGGAAACAAATAAAACACAAAAACCTGATTTTTTTTAAATAGATGTATATTAGGTGGCCCTCTGAAACCTATTAAGGCCAATCTTGGACCATCTGAACCCCTTTAAATTACCTCAGCAGAGGGTACACTAAGAAAAAGAGAGACCACTAACGGATCTCATGAAAAAAAAATATAACTAACAAAAGTGAGAATATAACAGCAGATAATTAGATAACAGTAAGAAAAGATGGCAATAAATTATCATTACTATGCTAATGAAAAAATAAGAAAACACATAGGCTAGATTATGAGTGGAGCGCAAATGTTTGCACCCAGGCGATAAGGGGTTTATCGAAAGGGTTTGTACTCTTCTGGCTTACCGCTCATATTACAAGTTGAAAGTAAACGTGATCAAGTGATGGCAAACCCGATTTACACTAGAATCATTACCGTGACTTCAGAGCTCTGGTTAACTGTTTTGCGAAACATAAAAGTTGCACAAAACACATAAAAAATACATTACTTTAAAAAAAGGGAGGCAGAGGGTTTTAACATAGAGATACATACATATACATGTCTAATGATGTATATATGTATTTATGTATATACACTTACCGGCCACTTATTAGGTAACCTGTTCAATTGCTTGGTAATACAAATATTGCTAACCAGCCAATCACATGGCAGCAACTCAATGCATTTAGGCATCTAGATGTAATGAAGGCAACTTGCTGAAGTTCAAACTGAGCATCAGAATGTGGAAGAAAGGAGATTTAAGTGACTTAGAACGTGGTATGGTTGTTGGTGTCAGGTGGGCTGGTCTGAGTATTTAAAAAACTAGAGATATGTATGTCCTACTAGAGCGCCAACTAACACCTATATGCCCGGAAGAGGCGAAACCTAGCTATCGCCTGTTTAAGGAATGGTTATACAGATGTAAAGTAACCAGGCGCCAACTCACGGAGGCTAGGTGAAATTGTAAAAATCAGTTCAAATTTAATAACATAAAAACAAATATAAAATATAAACAAAGCTAAAAACAATATTAATGATGAAAATCAATACTGATGATAATAAAAAAACAGGCAATATGCACAATTCCTAGTTCATGGATCCATGAAAGTACAGAACTAACACTTGTTACAGTAATAGTATGCAGGGTACAGGATATATATGTAAAACTTGTTGCAGTGGTAGTATACAGGATACAGGATATGTAATTAATAAATTACTATCTAAAAGCTACAGGAGCTATTAGTTGAGATAAACAATACAATGTTGTGCAAAAAAATGTGTTCAAAATCAGTGATGTGGTGCCAAAAACAATTCAAGTTGATGTCTAAACACAAGTAGATATCTAAAAACAGACAAGATCCAATCAAATATGATCAATGTGAAAAATGTGAAAAAAATGTGGAAAAAAGAAAATAATGTGGAAAACGTTTGCAGGGGGTATCAATCCATAAAGTGTTCAAATAGTTCAAAAAAATTTTTTTTATATAGTGGACGAAGATAATTCAAGTGATATGTTGGAACCTTTGATCCTGGTTCTCCTAGTAGAAAGGGGTGGAATCACAGGATAGGGAAAAAACCATGGTAAAAACAAAAATGCAAAAGAAAAATAGGTCAAAAAAATGTTGAAAAAACCTGTGGAAAAAAGATACAGACAATGTGTAGCAGGTTCACAGATAGTAACTCCCAATGGAAATGTGCTTACCAGTCTACGCGTTTCGGCCCCTCTAGGCCTTTATCAAGAGTCTTGATAAAGGCCTAGAGGGGCCAAAACTCGATTGGGTTGAATTCCGGCGATTCCTGTCCGCCTCATCAGAGCAGGCGGACAGGGTTATGGAGCAGCGGTCTTTAGACCGCTGCTTCATAACTGGTGTTTCTGGCGAGCCTGCAGGCGCACCAGAAACACGGGCCCTCAAGCTCCGTTTGGAGCTTGATCGATAGGCCCCTGTGCATTTACTGTAAATATTTCACATTCCACTGTTCTGCACATAGCGGAATATCTTCTATGTATTTATAAAAGATATTCCTATAAATATCTGTTTCAAAGAGACATTAAAATACATTTTGTGCAAGAAATTTTTCTCTGCATTGCAAAAGATCTGCATGCAAAATAAATATTTTGCAAGCCTTGAAAATAATATGCATTGTTTTGCATGCCTTTGACACTTAAAACTCTCTTGGATTATTTATCTTACTTCTTTTGCTGTGGTTAATTAGGAACAGATAATAAAACCTCCTGTACATATCAGCCAATCACTGTGCAGCATTCTAGAGTTTCAGGGTTCTGAATTCCTCTCTTGGGGAGTGTAAATACTGCAATTTTAGAGTTAAAGTGAATGTCAAGTTTGATGAATCAGTGCCCGGTTTTTAAAACCCTATTAAAAACAGGGGCACTTTCATTTATCAAACTTTACATTTCACTCGTTTTGTTAAAATACTTACCTTTTAATCTTGAAAGCCACTCCACCAATCACGGCATTGCCTCAGGGAAGCCGTGATTGGAGGATGCCGTATTCGTCATTGCTGACGTATGAAGTGACGAGCGGCAGGAGGGGGAATTGCTGGAGCGGGGTGGTTATATGGGGGGTTTACTATTTATTGTTAGCTTAGGGGGTGTTTTATTTTGGGGTGGCTTTTTTGTTTTTATAGGGGTATTAGATTAGGTTTCATTTTTATTATTTTGGGTAATTTAGTTTATTATTTTTGTAATCTTAGTGTTTTTTTGTATTTTTCATAATTTTAATGATTTTTTTGGTAATGTTAGTTTTTTTAATTTATTCGTAGTGTTAGGATTTTTTAATATTGTAATTTATTTATTTTTATTTATTTTTATTTTATTTTTTTAAAATAGTAATGTTTGTTAATTTATAGTTTAAACTTAGGTTTTTTTTTAATTTCACAGGTAAGTTTTTATTTATTTTAAGGTAGTTATATTGTGAGTTTAATTTAAAGTTAGTGGGTGTTAGGTTTAGGGGTTAATAGGTTTAATATAGTAGTAGCGATGTGGGGGCCAGCGGTTTAGGGGTCAATAAGGTTTATTATAGTAGTTGCAAATGAAGGGGGGGCGGTGGTTTAGGGTTTAATAGGTTTATTATAGTAGTTGCGATGTGGGGGGGCGGCGGTTTAGGGGTTAATAGGTTTATTCTAGCAGTTGCCATATGGCTGGGCCGGTGGTTTATGGGTTAATAGTTTTATTCAGGTGTTAGCGATGCGGGGGGTGGCGGTTTAGGGGTAAATAGTTTTATTTATATACATCTTTATCAATCTCTCTGTATTGTTTCAATGTTAAAGTCCTTTGGTGGGTTTTCTTTTCTAATACCCAAGATCTCAAATCTTTGAGCCCTTATTACTTTTGTGTGCAATATTTTTTGGGAATAATATTTATTAGAAAGTGTTAATATGAGTGTAACTGTACTTTGTAATGTATTTTTGAAGTGTTTTGTGCAACTTTTTAATTTTGCAAAACAGTTAACCACAGCTGTGAAATCGCAGTAATGATTCTAGTGTAAATCGCGATTGCGCTAGTGCTCAACTTGTAATATCAGTGCAATTAAAAAGTAGCGCAAATTATCTCGAATTTGCCCTGGGGCCCACTGTAAGTCTTGTTACATCCCTGATACTAGAACAGGAATTAAGTTAGGATGTCCACTGGAATGATGCTTACAGTGATAAAGATTATCCAAAAGATAGCACCTAGATTACGAGTTTTGCGCTAAACAGGGTGCGAAACGAACGCAACAAAAGTTGTGTTATTTCAACCCCCATAGCGCTGCCATTACAAGTTTCTGAAAAACCTCCTTGTGCATGCGATATGGTGGCGTTAAGCTCCATACCGCACAAAAGCCAAGGGCTGAGAATACGTGCTCGTGCACGCTTTCCCTCATAGACATCAACAGGGAGAGAGTGTTACAAAAAAAAACTAACAACTGAAGTGCGAAATAGAGATTGCAGTAACGCAACCCCATTCATGTCTATGTGGGAAAAAAAGTTTTGTTTAAACCTAACACCCTAACATAAACCCCCCTAATCTGCTGCCCCCGACATCGCAGACACCTTAATAAAGTTATTAACCCCTAATCTGCCACTCCCGACATCGTCGCGACTAATAAAAGTTATTAACCCCTATTCCGCCGCTCCTCAACATTGCCGCCACTATAATAAAGTTATTAACCCCTATTCCCCCACACCCCGACATTGCCGCCACTATAATAATGTTATTAACCCCTATTCCCCCGCACCCCAACATCATCGCCAATAACTCTATTTAAATAAATAAAAACTTACCTGTGAAATAAAAATAAACTGAACATTAAACTATAAATTAACCTAAGCCTACTATTCTAATAAAATAAAATAAAAAAACTACCAATTAAAATATCTACATTACAAATTAAAAAAAAACTAACACTACGGAAACAAATAAAAAAATCTAAATTACAACTAAAAAAAAAAAAATTCTACAAAAAATTTAAAAAACCACCAAAAATACCAAAAATAATTAACACTAAAATCACAAAAAATAAAAAACACTAATATTACAAAGAAAATAAATGAAATTATCAAAAATAAAAACAATTACACCTAATCTAATATCCCTATAAAAAAAAAATTCTAAAAAAACCCCTAAGCCTAAAGGGGCATTTGTATGGACATTCAGCTCTTATCCAAGTGCCTATACCTAATCTAAAAAAAAACTCCACCCAAAAAAAACAATAAAAAAACTAACACTAACCCCAGAAGATCTACTTACGGTTTCTGAAGTCCGGACATCCATCTGCATCCAGGCGGCGAGGTCTTCAGCCAGTCAGTAAAATCTTCATCCATCCCGGGGGCGTCTTCTATCTTCATCCTGGCGGCGCGGAGCGGAGCCATCCTGGAAGCTGATCCCATCCTGCGCAGAGCGTCCTCTTGATACGGTCGCCACCGTACACTGAAGTTGAATGGAAGGTAGCCGTTTCAAAATGGCGTCCCTTGCATTCCCATTGGCTGATTCAAATTCAAATCAGCCAATAGGATGAGAGCTTCTGAAATCCTATTGGCTGTTCAAAACAGGTTTATTTAGCGGCGGAGATGTGGGAGGCCGGAGGTTTAGGGGTTAATAACTTTATTTAGTGGTCGGGGAGCGGCGTAATAGGGGTTGCGATCTCGGGGTGAGGGGAAATAGTGGTTAATAACTTTATTATTATGGCGGTGATGTCGGGGAGCGGCGGAATAGGGGTTAATATATTTAAATAGTGTTGGCGAAGTGGATGGACAGCAGATTAGGGGTTAATAGGTTTGTTTAATAGCCGCCATGTGGGTGGTCGGCAGATTAGGGGTTAATAGGTTTAATATAGTGTTTGCGATGCGGGAGGGGGCGGTTTAAGGGTTAATAGGTAGTTTATGGGTGTTAGTGTACTTTGTAACAGTTTAGTTATGAGATTTGTGAACAAAATCCATAACTACTGCTCTCAGATGGCGGTATGGATCGTGTATAGGCTGTGAAGCAAGCATTTTAGTCTCACCGCACAACCTGTAATACCGGCGCTATGGAAATCCCATTCAAAAATGTCATTTTTTTGAGTGCGGGATAGACGTTGCGTTACAGGCTAAAATGCTTGCGGTATAGCTATACCGACACGAATCCCAATAGTGGGTTCCTGCTTTTATGCTGAAATTGCCATTTTTTCACCATTAAAAGCCTCAACGCAAAACTCGTAATCTAGGTGTAGGTCAGTAACAGTTTGGTTTATTAAATGACCACTAAACACTGTAGAACAGCATAATAAATAAATGCACAGTAGAAAACAAAATTCAAATTTTAAATCTAGTTTTATTTTGCTTTCCACTGTATCATGTGACAGCCATCAGCCAATCACAAAATGCATAAACGTATTCACTGTGAATCTTGCACATGCTCAGTAGAAGCTGGTGCCTTACAAAGTGTGCATATAAAAAGATTGTGTATTATAGATAATGTATGTGAATTAGAAAGTTGTTTAAATTTGTGTGCTTCACCTGAATTATTAATTTAATTTAATTTAGACTTTACTGTCCTTTTAAGGGCATAATTTTTCTAGAGCCACGAGATTTATTTTGGGGATTTGCAGCACATTTGGAAGGGCAGTTCTCTGGCATTAAGCCTTCCTACTTCTATGGTGTATCAGTGAGATGTAGAGTTCAGGGCTCACAATATATTTCCATAAGATTTAGTTTAAAGGGACAGTCTAATCAAAACTAACCTTTCATGATTGAAATAGGGCATGCAATTTTAAACAACTTTCCAATTTGCTTTTATTACCAATTTTGCTTTGTTCTCTTGGTATTCTTAGTTGAAAGCTAAACCTAGGAGGTTCATATGCTAATTTCTTAGACCTTGAAGGCCGCCTCTAATCTAAATGCATTTTGATAGTTTTTCACCACTAGAGGGCATTAGTTCATGTGTTTCATATAGATAACATTGAGCTCATGCACGTTCACTTTGTGTTCTCTTGGTGTTCTCTGTTGAAAGCTAAACCTAGGTAGGCTCATATGCTAATTTCTAAGCCCTTAAAGGCCACATCTTATCTCAGTGCATTTTCACAGTTTTTGACAGCTAGACATGTGTATCATAAAGATAACATTGTGTCCACTCCAGTACAGTTATTTTTGAGTCAATACTGGTTGGTTAAAATGCAAGTTTGTCAAAAGAACTGAGATAAGGGGGTTGTCTGCCAAGGCTTAGATAAAAGGTAACCACAGAAGTAAAGAATATATTAATATAACCGTGTTTGTTATGCAAAACTGGGGAAAATCTATTATTTTTAAATAATACAATTTCTGAAATAGACTTTCCCTTCAAAGCGATAGGAAAGTGAAAATTAAGCTTGCAAGATTCAGAGTATGTAATTTTAAGACACTTTTAAATTCACTTCTATTTTCAAATGTGCTTTGTTCTCTTGGTATTCCTTGTTGAAAAAGAATACAGACATATCCTACACTAGTGGGAGCTAGCTGCTGATTAGTGCCTGCACAAATGTATCTCTTGTGATTGGTTACTAGATGTGTTCATCTAGCTGCTAGTAGTGCAGCTAGATGAGAACCTAGGACAGTGAAGGGGGTATGTAGCGCTGCGATGGCAGCAAAGCCTAAATATATGTGTATATGACTATATAAATATATATTTATGTGCTAATATGTGTATATATTTGCCCGTTTGTGGGCGCACAATAAATTAACGCTCCACTTGTAATCTAGCCCAAAATTGTTTTCTAGAAAGTAATCATTCCCAAAGTGCAGATAAATCTATAGGTTTTCCAATATATTGTGCTCAGTATACAGCTGTTTTAATCTATTCTGTGTAAACATCTGGAATAATCAGAAGTCTTTGCTGCAACCTTTAGAAAAAGTGAAGTTATCACGTAATGTGAAAAAATGACAGCAAGCACTCCATACTGGGGTTAAACGGGTACAAGCTGTGGTTACTGTATACTGCATTAATATAAATTCCCTTCTTACTTGACCTCTTACTCGGAAGATCCCAGATGCAGTTACTCGAACATATCATGGGCCATTGACCTATTGATTTCAGGAGATTCTCAAAGTCCCAACGCTCTCAAAGACAGCTCTCGGAAATTCAGTGTATAAATTCCCAGCGAGACTTGTTCATTACTGACAAAACACTGATTTACTATTACAATAATGGCAATTATATGCCAGCAGTTGTACAAGCCACTGCAAAAAAATGGGCACAATCTAATAGATGAAGACAGTAAAACGTTTAGATTGAATGCGTGAATAGTTTGAGTTGACTTTTAATGTGTATCTCATGTCTGTCCTTTTAGTGTGTATATCATGTCTTCTATCTCTTTCTATACATCTGTCTTTCATTCATAATCTTTTCATTATTTTACAAAACAGGTGACAGGTGGTCCAGCCAATCAAATAATGGTTATACAGCATATGATTGGCTGATGTGCCTGCCAGCTCTTTTAGAAGAAACAAAAGTTTCAGGACTGCAAAAGGTGAATAGAAACAGGCACCCTTAAGGTAAGCACTGACCTATTACTGCACTGCATTCATTTGTAACATTTACAAATTTCTTATTATACTACTCTCAGTAGACATGCCTGTTGGCTATCTGATCTGATGTCTGCCTTGACTATTTCATTAGACTTGACCCATTTGTGTTTTGTTACATTAATTTATAACAGTATCATTAAAGGGACATGGAAGTCAAAATTAAACGTTCATGGTTAAATATAGAGAAAGCAACTTTTCCAGTTTCCAGTTTACTTCTACTATCAAACTGAATCTGTTTTTGTGGAATCCTTTACATAACCAAATGTTGATAAGAATAAATATTTTTAAATATTCTATAATTGAATGCTATTGACAGTTTTTGAATGTCACTTTCGATATCGAATGTTGATAATTAGATCGAAAGTCCACATTTAAAATTTCTAATGTAACATTCGATTTAATACTATTCAGAAGTTCTATAGTTCATGTGGTAGGGAATTTACGGCTAGAGTACAAGTCTTGCGTTATGAGTAAAAAAGCAGCGTTATATAGCCTTATAACGCTGCTTTTTTGCTACCGCTGGTATTAGTGGTCTTGCAGATTTAGGCCTTACCGCAAATCAACTTACGCAATTTGCGTATAGTCTATTTTCAATGGGACTTCCATAGCGCCGGTATTACGAGTTTGTCCTGGGAGGCCAAAAAGTGAGTGGTACACCCTATCCCGTCAAGATTCGTACCACATTTTAAAGTCAGTAGTTAGGAGTTTTACACTACAACGCTGTAGCATAAAACTCATAACTAAAGTGCTAAAAAGTACACTAACACCCATAAACTACCTATTAACCCCTAAACCGAGGCCCTCCCGCATCGCAAACACTAAAATAAAACTATTAACCACTAATCTGCCACTTTGGGGGTTAGTTTTAGGATTATTTAAGGGTGTATTGAATGGGTTTTATTTTTAGGTTAGGGTTTGGGCCGCAATAGAGCTAAATGCCCTTTTAAGGGCAAAGCCAATACAAATGCCCTTTTTCAGGGCAATGGGGAGCTTAGTTTTTTTTGTTAGGGTTTTATTTGGGGGGTTGGTTGTGTGGGTGGTGGGTTTTACTGTTGGGGGGTTGTTTGTATTTTTTAAGAGCTGATTTCTTTGGGGCAATGCCCTGCAAAAGGTCCTTTTAAGGGCTATTGGTAGTTTAGTTTAGGCTAGGGTTTTTTATTTTGGGGGGCTTTTTTTATTTTGATAGGGCTATTAGATAAGGTGTAATTAAGTTAAAGATCTTGTAATTTGTCTTTTATTTCCTGCAATTTAGTGTTTGTTTTTGTAATTTAGCTAATTTTATTGAATTTAGTTAAATGTATTTAATTTAGGGAATTTATTTAATTGTAGGGTTAGGTTAGGTGTTAGTGTAAGACAGGTTAGGTTTTATTTCACAGGTAAATTTGTATTTATTTTAGCTAGGTAGTTATTAAATAGTTAATAACTATTTATTAACTATTCTACCTAGTTAAAATAAATACAAACTTGCCTGTAAAATAAAAGTAAACCCTAAGCTAGATACAATGTAACTATTAGTTATATTGTTGCTAGCTTAGGGTTTATTTTACAGATAAGTATTTATTTTTAAATAGGAATTATTTAGTTATTAATTGCAGGTTTTATTTAGATTTATTTTAATTATATTTAAGTTGGGGGTGTTAGGGTTAGACTTAGGTTTAGGGGTTAATAAATATAATATAGTGGTGGCGACGTTGGGGGAGGCAGATTAGGGGTTAATAAATGTAGGTAGGTGGCGGCGATGTTAGGGATGGCAGATTAGGGGTTAATAATATTTAACTAATGTTTGCGAGGCGGGAGTGCAGCGGTTTAGAGGTTAATATGTTTATTATAGTGGCGGCGACATTGGGGGCGACAGATTAGGGGTTAATAACATTATGTAGGTGTCGGTGATGTTTTGGGCAGCAGATTAGGGGTTAATAAATATAATATAGGTATCGGCGATATTGAGGGCAGCAGATTAGGGGTTCAAGTATAATGTAGTTGGTGGCAATGTCCGGAGCGGCAGATTAGGGGTTAATAAGTATAATATAGGTGTCGGTGATGTTGGGGGCGGCAGATTAGGGTTAATAAAGGTGTTTCGGGTTCATGCTAGGGTGTTAAGTGTAAACATAACTTTAATTTCCCCATAGGATTCAATGGGGCTTCGTTACTGAGCTTTACACTGCTTTATTGCAGGTGTTAGGCTTTTTTTCACCTGGCTCTCCCTATTGATGTCTATGGGGAAATCGTGCACAAGCACATACAAACAGCTCACCGCTTACTTAAGCAGCGCTGGTATTGGAGTGTGGTATGGAGCACAATTTTGCTCTACGCTCACTTCTTGCCTTTTAACGCCGGGTTTATAAAAACCTGTAATACCAGCGCTGTAGGAAAGTGAGCGGTGACAATAATGTGCAAGTTAGCACCGCACCCATCATAACGCAAAACTCGTAATCTGGCCGTTAGTAAATTGATACATAATAGACACAAATATATCAATTCAAATGTTTCTATTTCCAATATTGCATAATTCAAATATTACATTTAAAGAGAACATTAGAAATGCTGTAACAAATATATAAATTTGAATTGAATATTACATTTAAACAAAGCATTATAAATACTATTACATTAAATGAATGTTAGAATGTTGTACAAAAATTCAAAACAAACAAACAAAATAGGATGGATGCTCCGCGGCGGAGGAGCAAAGAAAGAAGATTGAAGATGCCGCTTTGCTTGAAGACATCACCAGATTGAAGAAGACATCGCCGGATGGAAGAAGACTTCACTGCTGCTTGATTGAAGACATCGCCCGGATGGAAGAAGACTTCACTGCCGCTTGATTGGACATCGCCCGGATCGGATGAAGAGTTTGGCCCGGCTGGGTGAAGACAAGGTAGGGAGATCTTCAGGGGGGTAGTGTTAGGTTTTTTTAAGGGGAGTTTGGGTGGGTTTAGAATAGGGGTATGTGGGTGGTGGGTTGTAATGTTGGGGGGGGGTATTGTGTTTTTCTTTATAATAATAATTACATTGTAGTTATTTTAGCGTTGCAAAACATTAGCCCATCCATAGTCATTGGTAGCTACAGACATATGCCTCTTATTATTGGCTGAGCAGATTTGCAAGCAATAATGCAATAATAAAATGTTATAACAGTTTAAAGCATTTTAATTTTATACTTTTATGCCCCTTTTAAGGGACATTATATAATTTTTTTTTCTCACATAAATGCTAACCTTAATTTAACAAATAACTGTTTTTTTATGTTGTTAAAGTGATTTTTCTGTCAAAAATCATCCCCTTTTCCATGACTCCTAATGATACACTTTATACACAGCACAACAAGAGTTTGATCTCCACCTTGTGTTGAAAGAACAAAAAACATCTGAGTTGGGGGTATGGATTATTATTAGTTCTAGACCAGGGATTTTCAAACCTATTCTCAGGCCTCCCTAACAGGCCAGATTTTCAGGATATCTGACCTGGAGCACAGGTGAAATAATCATCTGATTAGTAACCATGGTTATTTTACCTGCTCTTACCCAAGGTATTCCTCAAAAGCTGGCCTGTTACGGAGGCCTGAGAACAGGTTTTAAAATCCCTTTTCTAGACTAAAGTGTTTCCTATCTAAATAAAGTGTATGTTGTAATGTGAGGCAGCAATGCTCAGCCTTATTTATGTAAAGGGCCTCACTAGAATATTATCACTTTAGAAAATCCCTTTAAAGGGCCATTTAACTCATGAAATATTGTCACATAGTTTTCATGAAAAAGATAAAGCTGTTAATTTGGGTTTTAAACTAACACTAAAATTCCCAAATGGTCAGTGGAATAAAAGCTCCTCATTGGATGATATAGAACACTCCCAGGGCTCAATTTGTGGACAGTGACATGAAACCCAAACATTGCCTTTCAGGTGGAGCATACAATTTTAAACAACTTTTTAATTTACTTCTATGATCAAATTTGCTTCATTCTCTTCATATCCTTCAGGTCCCAGTAGTGCATTGCTGCTTCTGAGCCTACTTAGGTTTGCTTTTCAACAAAGATGACCAAGAGAAAAAAGCATTTTAAATAATAGAAGTACATCGGAAAGTTGCATCTCTATCTGAATGATGAACGTTTAATTTTAACATTACTGTTCCTTTGATAACAAACAATGCTTATTTCAGCACAGGAACCATCTATTGTTTTGAAGAAACTGTAATATATATTACTTAGGATACATAAGGAAAAACGAGGACCCAGGAACTTGATGCCAAGTGACTTTATTTGATACACAAGGTGAGTAGCACTAACACAGGTGTGCAAGGGGTGCTAGATCTATATATTATATTATATTATATATCTATATATTACTTAGTGCTTGACAAATCTGTTTAAAAATAAGGAGACATTAAGAATATTTAGGAGCCAGATATATTGTTAGGAGCCAGACAGTGGGAATTGAATATAGAAATATGGAGAATAATCCAAAATGTTAGGAGCCAGGGGTAATATTCTAGGAGCCAGTAGCTCCCAGGTTCCTGGGTTTGCTGAGCCCTGTTTACTATGCCATCGTTTAGATGCAACAATGAAACCAATTATTTTAATGGGAAAAAGAGTATATACTTCTATATTAAACAGACAAACCCAGGGATAACATTTTATGAGCCAGTGGCTCCCAGGCTCCTGGGTTTGTCGAGCCCCGTACTAATATGTCATCTTTTAGATGCAATAATGAAACCAATTATGTTAATGGGGAAAAACAGTATATACTTCTATATTAAACAGACAAACACACAGTTTAAACTGATGGGTACTATGGGTGTTACATGTGGGGAAGAGCAGAGCTGCTATCCAACCTACATTTATAGATACAAGGTTTGTTTGATATACTGTAGCCTTAAATGTTTATATGGTCTAAAGGCTAGTAATGTGGATCATGCTAAATCAGTATAAAGGGACTGATTATCAACCGCTGCAGTTTGGACTGATTATCAACCGCTGCAGTTTGGACTGATTATCAACCGCTGCAGTTTCAAAGTATTAAGTATATAATTTGTGTCAATGTAGAAAAACATTAGCTTTCTTGATTAAAGGGACAGTCAACACCAGAATTTTTGTTGTTTAAAAAGATAGATAATCCCTTTATAACCCATTCCCCAATTTTGCATAACCAACGCAGTTATAATAATACACATATTGGGGCCTAGTTATCAAGCCGTCAACCTCAAATACGCTGGAATTCCGCAGCGTATTTGTGGCGAGGCTGATTCGCCTTAGTTATCAAAGGCTACAGACCGGCAAAAGTAGAATTTTGTGACGTAAACTTCGATCCGCCGGACTCAGTCCGACACAGATCGATTCTTACGTCACTCCAGATGTTGCACACAAGTGCGGCACAATCTGACTACTTTTGCTAGTTATCAAAAAACTAGCAGGTACGCTCGGCACTTTTCCGGCCCAGCGTACCTGGTTTTCAATCCGTCACCCTGGAGGCGGCGGATCCCATAGGAATCAATGGGAGTCTGACCATAGCGAAAGTACAAGTTCGCTGCTGCCAGACATCCCATTGATTCCTATGGGAGCTGTCTACACCTAACACCCTAACATGTACCCCGAGTCTAAACACCCCTAAGCTGCCCCCCCCTACACCGCCGCAACTAAATAAAGTTATTACCCCCTAAACCGCCGCTCCCGGAGCCCACTGCAAGCTACTCTATACATATTAACCCCTAAACCGCCACTCCCGGAGCCCACCGCAATCTACTCTATACATATTAACCCCTAAACCGCCGCTCCCGGAGCCCACCGCAAGCTACTCTATACATATTAATGTTCAAAAGAAAAAAGACTGCTCAGTATTCTTGTTGTGCAGACAATTTAGTGTAATATGAAAGTTCATAGGTGTAACCGACTCTATCAAAGAGTCCCACTACTGCGGATGTCACCTTTAACAAACGATACACATTCCAAGTATAAATAACTTGCAAATAAGGACTCACCCAGAGTACTGCCCTTTCAGGTGTGGAACGATCTCCCAATCTCCAGTTGCAAATGATGCTGCAATCTTGTACCACCGAGCACTTGTATGCATAAAGAGCTTTGGTCCAGGGCCTCACAGAATGTCAGTACAATTCCGGCAAAATGGCTTATATTACCACTGCTGCTAGGGCTCTCCAAACCCCTATTGGCAAAGTCACAGAGAGAAGAAACAGGGATCGCAACAGCTAAGCTCTGATGAACCGCTTGTGAAGCGGGAAACGCGTCAGCGGGGTTTGTTTGCTGTACCTGTCATTATGTGTACGCTTTGGATATGAAATAAATAACTATTTTACTTGCAAATCTCTCCCGGTCATCATTTATACCACTGTTGCGATCCCTGTTTCTTCTCTCTGTGACTATACATATTAACCCCTAAACCGCCACTCTCGGAGCCCACCGCAAGCTACTCTATACATATTAACCCCTAAACCGCGGCTCCCGGAGCCCACCGCAACTATAATATATGTATTAACCCCTAAACCGCCGCTCCCGGACCCTGCCACAACCTATATTAAATTTACTAACCCCTAATCTGCCCCCCCTACACCGTCGCCACCTATAATACATTTATTAACCCCTATCCTGCCCCCCACTACACCGCTGCCACTGTAATAAATTTATTAACCCCTAAACCTAAGTCTAACACTAACCCTAACACCCCCCTAACTTAAATATTAATTAAATAAATCTAAATAATATTTCTCTTATTAACTAAATTAATCCTATTTAAAACTAAATACTTACCTTTAAAATAAACCCTAATATAGCTACAATATAAATAATAATTATATTGTAGCTATTTTAGGATTTATTTTTATTTTACAGGTAACTTTCAATTTATTTTAACTAGGTACAATAGCTATTAAATAGTTATTAACTCTTTAATAGCTTACCTAGCTAAAATAAAGAGAAATTAACCTGTAAAATAAAAAATAACCTAAGTTACAATTACACCTAACACTACACTATACTTTAATAAATTATTCCTATTTAAAACTAAATACTTACCTGTAAAATAAACCCTAAGATAGCTACAATGTAATTAATAATTACATTGTAGCTATCTTAGGATTTATATTTATTTTACAGGTAGCTTTGTATTTACTTTAGCTAGTTAGAATAGTTATTAAATAGTTATTAACTATTTAATAACTACCTAGCTAAAAGAAATACAAATTACCTGTAAAATAAATCCTAACCTAAGTTACAATTAAACCTAACACTACACTATCATTACATTAATTAAATAAACTACCTACAAATAACTACAATTAAATACAATTAAATAAACTAACTAAATTACAAAAAATAAAAAAAGCTAAGTTACAAAAAATAAAAAAAATAAGTTACAAACATTTTAAAAATTTTACAACAATTTTAAGCTACTTACACCTAATCTAAGCCCCCTAATAAAATAAAAAAGCCCCCCAAAATAAAAAAATGCCCTACCCTATTCTAAATTAAAAAAGTTCAAACCTCTTTTACCTTACCAGCCCTTAAAAGGGCCTTTTGTGGGGGCATGCCCCAAAGAATTCAGCTCTTTTGCCTGTAAAAGAAAAATACAACCCCCCCAACATTAAAACCCACCACCCACATACCCCTAATCTAACCCAAACCCCCCTTAAAATAACCTAACACTAATCCCCTGAAGATCATCCTACCTTTAGTCGTCTTCACTCAGCCAAGCAGCGATGGAACCGAAGAGGAGACCCGGAGCGGCGCTGAAGAAATCTTCCATCCGATGAAGTGATCCTCCAAGCGGCGCTGAAGAACTCTTCCATCCGGGCGATGTCATCTTCCAAGAGGCGCTGAAGAAGTCTTCTATCCGGGCGATGTCATCTTCCAAGCCGGGTCTTCAATCTTCATCCCGCTGACGCGGAACATCCTTCTTTACCGACGGATTACTGACGAATGAAGGCTCCTTTAAGGGACGTCATCCAAGATGGCGTCCCTTCAATTCCGATTGGCTGATAGGATTCTATCAGCCAATCGGAATTAAGGTAGGAAAAATCTGATTGGCTGATTGAATTAGCCAATCAGATTCAAGTTCAATCCGATTGGCTGATCCAATAAGATTGAGCTCGCATTCTATTGGCTGATCGGAACAGCCAATAGAATGCAAGCTCAATCTGATTGGCTGATTGGATCAGCTAATCGGATTGAACTTGAATCTGATTGGCTAATTCAATCAGCCAATCAGATTTTTCCTACCTTAATTCCGATTGGCTGATAGAATCCTATCAGTCAATCGTAATTGAAGGGACGCCATCTTGGATGACGTCCCTTAAAGGAGCCTTCATTCGTCGGTAGTTCGTCGGTAAAGAAGGATGTTCCGCGTCGGCGGGATGAAGATTGAAGACCCGGCTTGGAAGATGACATCGCCCGGATAGAAGACTTCTTCAGCGCCTCTTGGAAGATGACATCGCCCGGATGGAAAAGTTCTTCAGCGCCGCTTGGAGGATCACTTCATCGGATGGAAGATTTCTTCAGCGCCGCTTGGAGGATCACTTCTGCCGCTCCGGGTCTCCTCTTCGGTTCCATCGCTGCTCGGCTGAGTGAAGACGACTAAAGGTAGGATGATCTTCAGGGGATTAGTGTTAGGTTATTTTAAGGGGGGTTTGTGTTAGATTAGGGGTATGTGGGTGGTGGGTTTTAATGTTGGGGGGTTGTATTTTTCTTTTACAGGCAAAAGAGCTGAATTCTTTGGGGCATGCCCCCACAAAAGGCCCTTTTAAGGGCTGGTAAGGTAAAAGAGCTTTGAACTTTTTTAATTTAGAATAGGGTAGGGCATTTTTTTATTTTGGGGGGCTTTGTTATTTTATTAGGGGGCTTAGATTAGGTGTAAGTAGCTTAAAATTGTTGTAATATTTTTAAAATGTTTGTAACTTATTTTTTTTATTTTTTGTAACTTAGCTTTTTTATTTTTTATAATTTAGTTAGTTTATTTAATTGTATTTAATTGTAGTTATTTGTAGGTAATTTATTTAATTAATGTAATGATAGTGTAGGTTTAATTGTAACTTAGGTTTGGATTTATTTTACAGGTAATTTTGTATTTCTTTTAGCTAGGTAGTTATTAAATAGTTAATAACTATTTAATAACTATTCTAACTAGCTAAAATAAATACAAAGTTACCTGTAAAATAAATATAAATCCTAAGATAGCTACAATGTAATTATTAATTATATTGTAGCTATATTAGGGTTTATTTTATAGGTAAGTATTTAGTTTTAAATAGGATTAATTTAGTTAATAAGAGAAATATTATTTAGATTTATTTAATTAATATTTAAGTTAGGGGGGTGTTAGGGTTAGTGTTAGACTTAGGTTTAGGGGTTAATAAATTTATTACAGTGGCGGCGGTGTAGTGGGGGGCAGGATAGGGGTTAATAAATGTATTATAGGTGGCAACGATGTAGGGGGGCAGATTAGGGGTTAATAAATTTAATATAGGTTGTGGCAGGGTCCGGGAGCGGCGGTTTAGGGGTTAATACATATATTATAGTTGCGGTGGGCTCCGGGAGTGGCGGTTTAGGGGTTAATACATATATTATAGTTGCTGTGGGCTCCGGGAGCGGTGGTTTAGGGGTTAATATGTATAGAGTAGCTTGCGGTGGGCTCCGGGAGCGGCGGTTAGCAATAAAGCTGTGAAAAAGCCGAAGAGCAGCGAGATCGGATGAGTGATAACTCTCACAGTCTGCTGCTCATTGCCCCGTACTTGGTGCGTGGCTTTTTGACAGCTTTATTTGATAACTTAGGCGAATTTTTGCAGGTCCGCGGCGGCGATGTGAGGCGAGCTTAGGCGGGCGTATTGGGCTGGCGAAGGCAGGAAAGTTGACACGTTGATAACTACCCCCCATAACCTCTGTGACTACCATGAATCTAAGCCTCTGTAAATTGCCCCCTTATTTCAGTTATTTTGACAGACTTACATTTAAGCGAATCAGAGCTGTCTCCTAGGACCTAGGTAACTTCACATGCATGAGCTCAATGTTATCTATATGACACACATTAACTAACGCCCTCTAGAAGTGAAAAACTGTCAAAATGCATTCAGATCAGGTCTAAGAAATTAGCATATGAGCCTACCTAGGTTTAGCTTTCAACTAAGACTAACTATAAGAGAACAAAGCAAAATTGGTGATAAAAGTACATTGGAAAGATGTTTAAAATTACATGCCCTATTTGAATCATGAAACTTTATTTTGGACTTGTCTGTCCCTTTAAAGGGACACTGAACCCACATTTTTTTATTTCATGATTCTAATTGACTCATATTATTAATTTTTCTTCATTTCTCTTTTTTATTTGAAAAGCAAGAATGTAAGTTTAGAACTTAGAAGCCGGCCCATTTTTGGTTCACAACCTGGGTTGTCCTTGCTGATTGGACAGCACCAATAAACAAGTGCTGTCCAGGGTCTGAACCAAAAACCGCTGGCTCCTTAGCTTAGATGCCTTCTTTTTCAAATAAAGATAGCAAGAGAACAAAGAAAATTTGATCATAGGAGTAAATTAGAAAGTTGCTTAAAATTGCATGCTCTATCTGAATCATGAAAGAAAAAAATTTGGGTTTAGTGTCCCTTTTAGTCTCTTATGTAAATGCAACCACGTGACTTTACAAACTTATGCTTATATTCAGCAAAGTATCATTTCACATGTGTTGAACACAGTAGGCTATAGCATGATATTGATAATAGAAGCGCTCATATACCATACTAATCTGCATGTATGGGTCCTGCTTGCGTGTCCATTATTGGTTCTAAGTTTTGGTATTCCGTGGGGCTTTCTCACAGCACGCACTGCCTGTGTAAGTTTTAGGATTATCAGTGGCGTCTCTGGATTCTGTGCACAGAGCTCAATCTGTATGGCAGGTGTAACGTGAGAATCTCAATTAGCTGGGAGCGGATATTGCCCTGAAAGATCCAATTACAAATAAAACATAGCAAAGTGAAGTTCCACACAAGATAGAGGATTCCCAACTGACAATGGATCGAAATGGTTAAAAATTTACTTTTATTAATATTGCGAGTAAAATGCCATAAAAGGTTTCAATAAACACAGCAACATCCTACATTTAGATGGATAGTACTGGTCCTACATTCTCTCTTACCACTGTTCCTTTCCTTGTTTATTTAACCCTTTGAGTGCCAACGACGGCTCTGAGCCGTCACAAATTGTCCCAATCAGGTGCTGACGACGGCTCAGAGCCGTCGCTAGCACTCACCCACCTCACTCGGGCAATCTGGGGGTTCCCACCTACTTCCAGCCCGGCGATCTGGCCTGAATAGTGAGAGGCATCACCACGCAACTTTATGTAAAATTAACAATGGACAAAATAGGGAAATGGTGGCATGCTGCTTAGAAGCCTGTATCTCAGGCATCTAAGCAGCTACAGACCCCCAAGACCCACCGTTGGAAAGGTAATCGGTATAAGTCTTGGGGATCTGGGGGGGAAAAGCAAAAAAGTAAAAAATAAAGGTGGGAAATGACTTAGCAGCCAAAGGGTTAACACAGCCCAAAAATTATAAACCATGACCATGGATTGGTCAAAATGTACACCTGCTCTGTATGACCACAACCAATACAATCCCACCTCCACCGTGGACCACCTTTGAATGTAAAACTGTGAGGCAGATAAAAAAGCATTGAGAATGCACTGCGACTCCCAAGCCATAGGAGAGCCAACTCTAATATAAGCAGATAGATGCATAGGGGCCGATTTATCAAGCTCCGTATGGAGTTTGATGCCCCTGTTTCCGCGCGAGCCAGAAACAAAAGTTATTAATCACAGTCTAAAGACCGCTGCTCCATAACTTGTCCGCCTGCTCTGAGGCCGCAGACAGAAATTAACCCGATCGAATACAATCGAGTTGATTGACACCCCCTGCTAGTGCCCGCGAATCTGCAGTGGGCGGCATTGCACCAGCAGTTCACAAGAACTGCTGGTGCAATGATAAATGCTGACAGCGTACCCTGTCGGCATTTATCGATGTGCAGCGGACATGATACGCTACATTGTATCATGTCCGCTCGCACTATGATAAATCTACCCCATAAAGATCATTCTTATACAAATAAACTTTAATCTATAAATATTTTTTTTTAAAAATCACATCTCTCTTACACAAATAAAAAATGGTAAAACGTTTCGTTTAACTAAATATAAATAAAACAAAATTCTTAGTAGTAAACTATCAAAGATATTTGTCAACACGTCTTCAGATATTCCCTAATTCCTTGAAACACTACATAATTAACAAAATGTGAGTTAATGCAACACATCTGAAAAATGTTTTCCTTAATTAAATATATTAGAAGAGTGAAACCTTTGGATAATGTTAAGAAGAAAAAAGAAGAAAGAAAAAACAACAACATAAACAATTTGTGCCAAATAATCTCTAAATGTAGCATTGTGTTTTTTGGTCACTGTAGTAATAGGGAAGGTCAGTAAGCTCACTTATTCATACCCGCTACTTGATCCAAAAGAAAATCAGTCCTGTACTAATGCCACCTCCTCAACGAAGCGAGAAAATGCACTTATTTAATTAGCCTAACATGCTGTTAATTAAATTAACTCCGAGTTAATCAGTTTGAATGAGTTTCACATATATTGCTGCTTGCGGCTTAACATCTCAAACTGCTGCAGAGAGGAAGAGCTGGCAATAGAGATCACTGCTGTCAGGATATCCAGCCAGGCTTTAGAGCAATTCTCATCATTCTGCACAGCATCCAGTCTTGTGCACGTGCGCAAATATACAGGTCAGGGTTTCACATTAATTATTTAGGGGATGGTAGCAAGTAGATAAAATGTACCAACCAAAATAATACCATTGTAGACTAAGAAATGTATTATCTATAGTTATCCTTCCTTGATTATTCACTATTGAAGCAAGAGAATCTTCTACTGGAACTCCATTAACACATTTTATTTATAGTCAAATTATGCAGCCACTACACTGTATGTGAATTTGTTTTCCTTTATTTTTTTATTGTCTTTTCATTTATTTTCCTTTTTTTATTTTATTTGTAAGTCAATATTTTTGCAATGTTGTTTCCCCAGATTATCACTTGTTGTTGAGCGATAGTTTGTTCTGCTGTTATTACTTTTAAATTTAATACAAATATTGAACTAGAGAAAAAGAAACATACATTTAGGGCCAGCGAAAAGCAATATTAGCACTCCACTTAGTAATACCAGCGCACGCTAATGTGTGCTGGTATTGCAAGTTGAAAGCAATGCAAATGTGAGCTCACATTCGCATTGCTGGGAAGCATTGCGCTTACGAGAGCACACTTCCATAGGCTCAAATGGGAGCCTCGTTCTCATGCCATGAGACACGGCATGAGAACTCGCGCAGCGCAGGGAGTAAGTAGTGCAGCGATGGGAGCAATTTGTAAATATATATGTATATGAATATATACATATGTGTTTATATGTGTATATACACATATTAACGCATAAATATATATGTATATAAGCATATACATATATATTTACTGGGAGCACACAGTTCCTATAGACCACTGTGTAAAGGCACTTTTCAGTGCCGTTTTTTCTAACACCCACACCCGCCAACTTTAGCCCCCCAAAACTGCCTAGTGCAGTTGTTTTTTATGACTTGTAATGGCTGGTTATTTATCACACGCCCGGAAATGGGAAAATGTGCCAAATTAGCACTCCACTTGTTAAGTCATGTGATCTTCATTGAACATGACAGGAGTGCCGACGTGCACTTACGCATCTTACAGTGACGTCACATGCATGCGCTCCCCTGCTCATTCACGAGCAAGGCACCAATGTAGCTCTCAGTGAAACGACATGAATAATGAGTATCATGGAGGGCTTGTAAATAATTAAATATTCACTTGAAATCTATTTATAGATGCAGGAAAAAGATTGAATAGAAGTATATTTAAGAGTTTGAATATATATTAAAAACTTTGTAATACTTCAATACATTTTTTAAAATTTACTGTCCCTTTAAGTAATAAAATGGAACGCAATTTAGAATCTAAGTTGGATATTGCACTGGCAACTGTTGCAGGTTCCCAAGAGCACAGTCTAGAAAACAAGAAGGATAAGAACAATCCAGTAAATAGGCAGTTTCTTTAAAAGGTATTTAGGCAGCTGTCATGGCTACCATTTTGTTAAACTTGCATCATATTGTGTTATTTTTTTTACAGTATTGTGTAATTTGCACTGCTGTTGTTCTTCTTGCATAATTTCTGACGTGACTACTTTGTGTGATATTCTCTTGGCTTTAAATAGCGGCTTTCTAATTCTTGCCCTTGAATGCCGTCACTATATACACACACAGGTGATTTCAAGCCAGAGAGGGCCCAGAGGCGGAATAGAAGACTGACTTGTGGTCAGTGGTTTCTCCAGAAACCACATATAGGAGGGGGCACGCAGTCAATATACATATATATATATATATATATATATATATATATATATATATATATAAATATATATACAGTATATATATATATATATATATATACAGTATATATATATATATATATATATATATATATATATATATATATATATATATATATATATATTGTAGAGATAGGTGCACTCTCACTAACCGCATAAACACATGCCAGGGTGTTAAGAAAGAATCACAAAGTTATTTAGACGAAGCACTCACTGGTCTTATCAAGTGTCATAAAATTTTATTCCATGGTGTTCACCCCGCCATCAGACCAACCAATGATGAAGGGGTGAACACCCCGAAACATCACTATGGAATAAAATTTGATAACACTTGATAAGACCAGTGAGTGCTTAGTCTAAATAACTTTATATATATATATATATATATATATATATATACATATTAAGGCCTAGATTATGAGAGGAGCGCAATATTGTGCTATCACGACCGCACTATTTATGTTCCACTCAGTAATACCAGTGCACAAGGTCCCGTTCACATTGCCTGGAAGCCTTGCGCTCATGAGAGCACGCTTCCATAGGCTCAGATGTGAGAGCCTCATTTTCATGCCGTGAGACACGGCAAACAACCTAGCGCAGTGCATGGTGCAAATTGCACCGCGTTGGGCAGCAAACTAAAAATTCATATGTATATCAATATATCCATATATATTTATGTGTTTATATGTGTATATGCACATATTAACACATAAATATACATGCATATATTCATATAAATATATAATAAGAGTAAAAACACAATCTCCCATTCACTTCTATGTTAATGCACTTTCAGTGCCGTTTTTCTTCTAACACCCCACATCCCCTCACTTTAACCCCTTATAACTAGGGTGACAATATGGCCGCTTTAAAAAGGGAGACATATGAAAAATACATATGTCCCGGTTCTTATACAAAACATATCTTTAAACAGCCCTGAAAACAGCCCTGACATGTGTATTTTTCATATGTGTCCATTTTTAAAGTGGCAATATGGTCACCCTACTTATAATGGTTTTGTGCAGATTTTTATTTTTAATTTTACAGAACCCTCCTCTTTATTTGAGGGGCAATTGGGGCACAGTTTTTTTTATTAACCAGTGGTCTGACCTCTGGTTAACTGTAAACGGGAAAATTTTGTAATTTGGCCTAAATCTCCTGAAGCTCCACTGTTTTTTGTGGCTTTAACCATGATTGGAGAGCAGGTTGTGGGCATAGTCAGGATGTTCTGTGGGCGGGGTCGGCTGGAGTCTGAGAATGTCCTAGGTGGAGTGCTGGTAAAACAATATACTTGGAGGGATGATCAAAGTTTAGGTGTTCCATTGGGGCAGCCATTATTCTATAAAGGCTTAAGAAGGCTTATGATAGACCTCAATGAGCTAGTTGTCTATATATAAATATATATTATATATATATATATATATATATATATATATATATATATATATATACTGTATACAATTCTGGGAAGGCTTATGATAGACCTCAATGAGCTAGTTGTCTATATATATATATATATATATTCCCATGTGATCAAGGTATGGTGAAGTATGGTGAACACAGTACAAAGAGAGCAGGCAGCTGCACAGTAAAGAGTGAGCACAAGGGCTGGCAAAAAAAGTTAAAAACATGAAACCTTTATTTGATCATTTAAAATGTAGGCAGTACAGGACACACAAACTCCCTGACTAGTTTCGTGCTCAGTTGAGCACTTAATCATAGGGTGAGTTTGTTCAGTGTTCATAGCCAATTTAAAGGCACAGAACACCTGAAAAACAGAATTTATGCTTACCTGATAAATTACTTTCTCCAACGGTGTGTCCGGTCCACGGCGTCATCCTTACTTGTGGGATATTCTCTTCCCCAACAGGAAATGGCAAAGAGTCCCAGCAAAGCTGGTCACATGATCCCTCCTAGGCTCCGCCCACCCCAGTCATTCGACCGACGGACAGGAGGAAATATATATAGGAGAAACCATATGATACCGTGGTGACTGTAGTTAGAGAAAATAATTCATCAGACCTGATTAAAAAACATCGTCATCCTTACTTGTGGGAACCAATACCAAAGCTTTAGGACACGGATGAAGGGAGGGAGCAAATCAGGTCACCTAAATGGAAGGCACCACGGCTTGCAAAACCTTTCTCCCAAAAATAGCCTCCGAAGAAGCAAAAGTATCAAATTTGTAAAATTTGGCAAAAGTGTGCAGTGAAGACCAAGTCGCTGCCTTACATATCTGGTCAACAGAAGCCTCGTTCTTGAAGGCCCATGTGGAAGCCACAGCCCTAGTGGAGTGAGCTGTGATTCTTTCAGGAGGCTGCCGTCCGGCCGTCTCATAAGCCAATCGGATAATGCTTTTAAGCCAAAAGGAAAGAGAGGTAGAAGTCGCTTTTTGACCTCTCCTTTTACCAGAATAAACAACAAACAAGGAAGATGTTTGTCTGAAATATTTGGTAGCCTCTAAATAGAATTTTAGAGCACGGACTACGTCCAAATTGTGTAACAAACGTTCCTTCTTTGAAGCTGGATTCGGACACAAAGAAGGTACAACTATCTCCTGGTTAATATTTTTGTTGGAAACAACTTTCGGAAGAAAACCAGGCTTAGTACGCAAAACCACCTTATCTGCATGGAACACCAGATAGGGCGGCATCTTTTTTCTGT
This sequence comes from Bombina bombina, assembly GCF_027579735.1. NCBI lineage: Eukaryota > Metazoa > Chordata > Amphibia > Anura > Bombinatoridae > Bombina > Bombina bombina. The sequence goes on along the minus strand of NC_069499.1, from coordinate 1,473,598,094 downwards.
TTCAGAGTAAATACTACATACCAGCACTATTTTAAAATAACAAACACTTGATAGAAGAATAAAAACTACATTTAAACACCAAAAAACTCTTAACCATCTCCGTGGAGATGTTGCCTGTGCAACGGCAAAGAGAATGACTGGGGTGGGCGGAGCCTAGGAGGGATCATGTGACCAGCTTTGCTGGGACTCTTTGCCATTTCCTGTTGGGGAAGAGAATATCCCACAAGTAAGGATGACGCCGTGGACCGGACACACCTATGTTGGAGAAATAATTATACATTAAAAACTGCAATGATGTTAAAACAGACATATATATCAAAATCTACCTAATTACAAACTCTATGTATGGCGTATGGAAGAAAGAACAAACAGATAAACAAACAACTTTAAATAAGAAAAAAATTTGGATTACATTGTCTCACTTATAATTACAGAGCAAACATTGTTCTCATATATTCTATAAACTTAGAACACTCTTTGAATTACTGTAAACTGGGTTGGAAATGTATCCCCATCCTCAATCTGATCAGTAATCCCCATTTTAAACAAACTGTTATATAGCAAAACTTGCTATATAACAAAATTAGTAGAAGGACTTATTTATGTTAGATTTATCACCCAAGGTGCACAAGTAATGCATGTTAGTCAAGTATCTGTATATATTAAGTATAGGACATTCAACACAAAATATCCAATGAAAAATATATACAACATAAACAAAAACAAAAAGGCCCATAAAGGGGATAGATACAAAAGCCCATATAGGGGATAGATACAAAGGCCCATATAGGGGATAGATACAATAACCCATCTAGTGGACAAATATAATAGCCCATATAGGGGATAGATAAACTACTCAGTATATTAACATAGAAATAGAAAAATTAATTAAATCAAATTCATTTTTCTACAAAATAACTCATGTCCCATTCACGGTTTAAACCTAGGGGGGTTATAGTTCTCAATTTGTATATCCAATACAATTCTTGCTTCAGCAACAGCCTACTCCTATCACCCCCCTAGGTGGAAACATGACACGGTCTATTACCTGAACCCTCATGTCAAAAATATTAGTCATATGTATCAGATTAAAATGCTTAGCTAGCGCTGATTCTTTTACATATTCCTTGGTGTCCCTAACATGTTCTTTAACTCTTGACCTCAGTTCCCTACTCGTTTGACCAGTGTATTGCAGGTTACAGTGTTTACACTCAAGGAGATAAACCACAAAAGTGGTTCTACAGTTAGCATAGAATTTGTGTTTGAACTCTTCTCCTGTCTGGCTACTTCTGAAGCCATCACCCACCTGTAAAAAAAACACAGGTTATACACGAACCATGGCCACATTTATAAGTTCCTTTCCTCCTAATCCAATCAGTTCTGTCTGAGTTATTGGAACAGATTAAACTAGGGGACAACTTGGATGACAGTGTAGGTGCCCTTCTCGGCACAAATTTGCATGAACCAATGATAGGTCTTAAAACATCATCATTTTCTAACAAATGGAGATTCCTCCTCAAAATAGAGCATACCTGATAATATTGTTTAGAGTATTCAGTTGAGAATACTACAGTATCTTGTTTTATGATGTTTTGTTTCCTGGTCCCTCTAATTAATTCCTGCTGGGATTTTTGTCTCACCTCACTAAAAACCTGATCCAAGAGATTTTCATCATAACCCCTAGCTTTGAGGCGCTCAATGTGAAGTATGGTGAAGTAATCAGGCCATAGAGCATGACCAACACTAGGACCAGATCCACAATTGAGTGCAGCGTTGGTGTGGGAAACATTCTCAGTATTATTTTGCAGTAAGTGTTGTAGTGTTTTTTTAACACTTGGGCATCTACTTATCAAGCCATCAACTTACTTGCATTCAACGGCACCAATACGCTCGCCTAAGATCGCATAACATCACGGCCGCGGACCTCTCCAAAGTTACAAAAAAAGCTGTCAAAAAGCCGCGCACCAAGTACGGGGCGATGAGCAGCGGACTGTTTTTAACTAACAGTCATCGCTCTCGCTGCTCTTCAGCTTTTTCCGAGGTTTATTGGTATACTATCACTAAACACTCACACTATACTATACTGTTTACCCCTTATACCGCCGCAACTCTAATAAATGTATTAACCCCTAAACCGCCGCTCACGGACCCCGCCGCAATGGAATAAAGTGTTTAACCCCTAATCTGCCGCCCCCTACACCGCCGCAACCTACATTATACTTATTAACTCCTAATTTGCCGCCCCCTACACCGCCGCCACCTACATTATATTTATTAACCCCTAATCTGCCCCCCTACACCGCCGCCACTATATTAAATTTATTAACCACTAAACCTAAGTCTAACCCTAACACTCCCTAACTTAAATATAATTTAAATAAATCTAAATAAATATTCATATCATTAAATAAATTATTCTTATTTAAAACTAAATACTTACCTATAAAATAAACCCTAAGATAGCTACAATATAACTAATGCTTACATTGTATCTAGCTTAGGGTTTATTTTTATTTTACAGGCAAGTTTGTATTTATTTTAACTAGATAGAATAGTCATTAAATAGTTATTAACTATTTAATAAATTCCTAGTTAAAATAAATACAAAAGTACCTGCAAAATAAAACCTAACCTAAGTTACACTAACACCTAACACTACACTATAATTAAATGAATTCCCCACATTAAATACAATTAAATACAATTAAATAAATTTATCTAAAGTACAAAAAAAACCAACACTAAATTACAGAAAATAATAAACAAATTACAAGATTTTTAAACTAATTACACCTAATCAAAATCCCCCTAACAAAATAAAAAACCCCCCCAAAATAAAAAAGCCCTACCCTACACTAAATTACAAACAGCCCTTAAAAGGGCCTTTTGCGGGACATTGCCCCAAAGTAATCATCTCTTTTACCTGTTAAAAAAATTACAAATCCCCCCAACATTAAAACCCACCACCCACACAACCAACCCTACTCTAAAACCCACCCAATACCCCCTTAAAAAACCTAACACTAACCCCTTGAAGATCACCTTACCGGGAGAAGTCTTCACCCAACCGGGCCGAAGTCCTCAACGAATCCGGCGGAAGTTGTCCTCCAGACGGGCAGAAGTCTTCATCCAAGCTGGGCAGAAGAGGTCCTCCAGACGGGCAGAAGTCTTCATCCAGACGGCATCTTCTATCTTCATCCATCCGGCGCGGAGCGGCTCCATCTTCAAGACATCCGACGTGGAGCATCCTCTCCAGCCAATGTCTTCTTGCTGAATGAAGGTACCTTTAAGTGACGTCATCCAAGATGGTGTCCCTTAGATTCCGATTGACTGATAGAATTCTATCAGCCAATCGGAATTAAGGTAGAAAAAATCCTATTTGCTGATGCAATCAATCGGAATCTAAGGGACGCCATCTTGGATGACGTCACTTAAAGGTACCTTCATTCAGCAAGAAGACATCGGCCGAAGATGATGTCTTGAAGATGAAGCCGCTCCGCGCCGGATGGATGAAGAAAGAAGATGCCGTCTGGATGAAGACTTCTGCCCTTCTGGAAAACCACTTCTGCCATATTCGTTGAGGACTTTGGCCCGGTTGGGTGAAGACTTCTCCTGGTAAGGTGATCTTCAAGGGGTTAGTGTTAGGTTTTTTTAAGGGGGTATTGGGTGGGTTTTCTAATAGGGTTGGTTGTGTGGGTGGTGGGTTTTAATGTTGGGGGGGATTTGTAATTTTTTTAACAGGTAAAAGAGCTGATTACTTTGGGGCAATGCCCTGAAAAAGGCCCCTTTAAGGGCTATTTGTAATTTAATTATAGTGTAGTGTTAGGTGTTAGTGTAACATAGGTTAGGTTTTATTTTACAGGTATATTTGTATTTATTTTAGCTAGGTAGTTAGTAAATAGTTAATAACTATTTAGTAACTAATTCTACCTAGTTAAAATAAATAAAAACTTGCATGTAAAACAAAAATAAACCCTAAGCTAGATATAATGTAACTATTAGTTATATTGTAGCTAGCTTAGGGTTTATTTTATAGGTAAGTATTTAGTTTTAAATAGGAATAATTTATTTAATGATATGAATATTTATTTAGATTTATTTAAATTATATTTAAGTTAGGAGGTGTTAGGGTTAGGGTTAGATTTAGGTTTAGGGGTTAATAAATTTAATATAGTGGCGGTGGTGTAGGGGGTAGCAGATTAGGGGTTAATAATTATAATGTAGGTGGCGGCGGTGTAGGGGGGCAGATTAGGGGTGTTTAGACTCGGGGTACATGTTAGGGTGTTAGGTGTAAACATTACCATAGGAATCAATGGGATATCGGGCAGCAGCGAACATGAGCTTTTTCTGCTTTCAGACTCCCATTGATTCCTATGGTATCCGCTGCCTCCAGGGCGGCGGATTGAAAACCAGGTACGCTGGGCCGGAATAGTGGCAAGAGTACCTGTTAGGAATTTGTTAACTAGCAAAAGTAGTTAGATAGTGCCGAATTTGCATTCGGAACATCTGTAATGACGTAAGCATCGATCTGTGTCAGACTTTGCCCGGCGGATCGTATGTTACGTCACAAAATTCTACTTTTGCCGGTCTGTAGGGTTTGATGAATAAGGGGAATCAGGCTCACCACAAATACGCTGCGGAATTCCGTCTTGATAAATAGATGCCATGGTTTGCACTGATTAGGAATATGAGCATGAACAACCAATCAGGTGATCGAATGACCTGGGGGAGGTTACATTTGTGCTAAACTTACTCATAAGATCTTCTGTAAAATAGTGTAAATAAACATGTACAATACTATGTAAAAGAAAAGTTAGACAATGTTTTCTTGACTATAATCATTTTTATTTTTTTCTTGAAATATATCTTTTTCTACATATAAAAAATTACAATGTTTTGTTTCAGATTATATTTAATGTTGTTTATTCATTTTCAAGATTTCCAACTTATATATTATTATTACAGAAAAATAAATAAATTACTATTTTTTTTTAAATTAATTATACACAGAACAGATCATGACCAACAGACAAACACAGAGATTTTAAGTAATACTCATGTGAGCAAAACAAAATTCATGGGCATATGGCCGGCTATCATAACATGGTGTAAATGTCTCATTATCATTTGTATCACAAGCAATTCCACAGATAACACAAACACCTAGATTACAAGTTTTGCGTTCGTGCTTTAACGCTGAAAAAAATGGCCCTTTCAGCATTAAAACAGCAACGCAGCCATTACAAGTCTTGTCGGTATAGCTGTACCGCAAGCCTTTTAGCCTGTACCGCAACGTCAGTCCCGCACTCGTAAAAATTACGTTTTTTTCATGGGACTTCCATAGCGCTACCATTATGAGTTTTGCGGTCAGGCTAAAAAGCTTGGGTTCCAGCCTATACCAACACGATCCGTTCCGCAATCTAAAAGCAGTAGTTATGATTTTTACACTACAAAACTGTGACATAAAACTCAGAACTAAACTGCTACAAAGTACACTAAACACCCATAAACTACCTATTAACCCCTCAACCGAGGCCCTCCCGCATATCAAATACTATATTAAACTTATTAAACCCTAATCTGCCGCTCCTGACATCGCCGTCACTAAAAATAATTAATAACCCCTATTCCGCCACTCCCCGACATCGTCACCACTATAATAAAGTTATTAACCCCTAAACCGCCGCCCTCCCGCATAGCAAACACTATTTAAATATTATTAACCCCTAATCTGATGTCCGTCCACATTGCCCCCACTGTACTAAAGTTATTAAGCCCTACACCGCCGCCACTATAATATACCTATTAACCCCTAAACCACAAGCCCACCCCCAACACAATATACTAAAGTAAACTATTAACCCCTAAACCGAAAGACCCCCACATCGCAATAAACTAAATTAAAGTAGTAACCCCTAAACCTAACGCCCCCCCCAACTTTATATTAAAATTACAATTTCCCTATCTTAAATTAAATTAAACCTTTCCTGTCAAATTAAAAGAACTAAGTTTAAACTAACAATTAAACTAATATAATTATTAAACTAAAATTAAACTAACTACCAATTAAATAAAACAAAACTACACATTAAAAAAATCCTAACACTACAAACTAATTACAAAAAATAAACAAGACTAAATTACAAAAATAACAAACACTAAATTACGAAAAATAATAAACGAAATTATCAAAAATAAAAAAATAAAATTTTTCAGGTTAAAGAGCTGTTTAACTTAGGGCAATGCCCTACAAAAGGCCCTTTTAGGGCTATTGGTAGTTTATTCTAGATTAGGTTTTATATTTTGTTTTTTTGTTTTTAAATTGGTATTAGAATAGAAATACTTTTTATTATTTTTGATAATTTGTTATTTTGTGTAATGATTTTTTTTCATTTTGGGGTGGGTTTTTATTTTTAACTTAGGGCTTGGGCAGCAAAAGAGCTAAATTCCCTTTTAAGGGCAATGCCCATACAAATGCCCTTTTCAGGGCAATGGGTAGATTAGGTTTTACTCTATTTTTATTTTGTGGGTTTGGGGGGTGGGGGTTTGTATACTGTTAGGGGGTGTTTGTTTTGTTTTGTAGCAAAAGAGCTGTTAACTTTAGGGCAATGTCCCTCAAAAGGCCCTTTTAAGTGCACTTGATAGTTTATTATAGATTGGGGATTTTTTATTTTGGGGTGTTTTTTTTTTTTAAAGGGTATTAGAATAGGAATCATTTTTATTGTTTTGGATCATTTTGTTTGTTATTTTTTGTAATGGTAGGTTTTTTTATTTTTTGTAATTTTAGTGTTTTTTATTTTTTGTAATGTTAGTTTTTAGTGTAAGGCAGCTTAGGTTTTATTTGACAGGTAAGTTTGTATTTATTTTAACTAGGTAGTTAATAACTATTTACTAACTAGTCTACCTAGTTAAAATAAATACAAACTTACCTGTGAAATAACAATAAAACCTAAGCTAGCTACAATATAACTATTAGTTATATTGTAGCTAGCTTAGGTTTTATTTCACAGGTAAGTATGTATTTAGTTTTAAACAGTAATTATTTAGTTCATAATTGTAACTTTAATTTAGCTATATTTTAATTATGTTAAAGTTAGGGGGTGTTAGGGTTACGTTAGGGTTAGGGTTACGGTTAGGTTTAGGGTTAGGCTTAGGTTAGGGTTAGGTTTAGGGGTTACTATAGTTTAATTTAGGTTTGCTGCGATGTGGGGGGCTGGCGGTTTGGGGTTAATAGGTTTATTTAGTGGTAGTGATGTGGGAGGTCAGAGGTTTAGGGGTTAATAGCTTTATTTAGTTGTGGCAATGTGAGGGAGCGGCGGAATAGGGGTTAATAACTTTAATATAGTGGCAGTGATATCGGGAGTGGCAGATTAGGGGTTAATAACTTTATTTAGGTGCCGACGATGTCAGGGGCAGCAGATTAGGGGTATTTAGACGTGGGTTTATGTTAGGGTGTTAGGTTTAAACGTTACGTTTTTTTTCCCCATAGACATCAATGGGGCTGCGTTACAGAGCTTTTCATTCCGCGATCGCAGGAGTTAGACTTTTTTCTGACCCACTCTCCCCATTGATATCTATGGGTAAAGTGTGCACGAGCACGTCAAAACCGCACTTGTATTTTGTGTGGTATGGAGCTTAAAAGCACCATATCGCATGCACAAGCTGGCTGTTTCAAAACTTGTAATGGCATCGCTATAGAGGGTTAAAGTTGCGTTCGTTAATTTCCCTATATCGCGAATAACTCGTAATCTAGGTTAGAGAAAGGAGTTAATTAAATAAAGGAGAAAATTAAGTAAAGTTTCTTTGAGCATGTTTTCTTCCGTTATCTATTTACAAGTCAGATGCATTTTAAATAAGTTTTTCTGGATGTTTGAAGAATACTGTCAGAGTACCTGTGAAATAACATTAAATAAACTACAGATGTATCACATAATTTAATATTTCATTTTAGCTAATATCTAATTTGATATGAATTGGTCTCGCTACAGCCCTGCCCCCCTCACTGCTCAATACATCTAAGAGAGAGCAAAAGGGAAACATTTGTTTCAATTAGTGAAGTTGACGAACCCCTGCAATGAGGTAGTTAGTCTACAACATTCAACTCTTTTGAAGCCCAAGTGGATGCACAAAAACAGGTTTTTCATGGAAGTTGACTGCTTAATATGTGAAAGCTAAGTATTCCCTGCTGGGCTACATACACCAAATTCTAGACATCATGACTCTAGGAAAGATAAGCAAAAGAAGCATTTTTAACCCTGTGAGTGCTGAAAGCATATAAGAATGTAAATCTTGATTTTGAAAGGGGAAATTAGAACTTCATATAAAATGAAATTGTGTAATTTTCAAATATTCAATATGTGCCTCAAACTGTCCAAATAATAGGTACAAATAAATGGATATGAGATTGTCTGTTTGTATAATATTAAATATGAAGTGAATTGAATAATAGCTGCATTGGTAGATTTAGAAATGTTTGGCTTATTTCAATATAACAACATCTGTTTCTTTATGTTTCAGACATGTAATAAACCAACAAGATGCCCTATGAATATTGGTCATAAACATAAGTCCAGACACTGAAAATTAAAATGATACCCACCAATATACAATATTTATAATAAATGGAAAAGATGACAAATTCATCTTTGAAAATATTTTAGGTGGAATACTCATGTTTGGTCTTATAATTACGTGCTCAGTCAGACTAGATGGGCCATATATGGAACACATAATTTATTAAAACTAGGAGACTATAAATGTATAAAAATAGGCATTTGATAAAAAATATATATATAAGAATCTGTATTTACTGTTAGCAGTATAGATGGAGAGACTGCATTTCTGGTTGTCTGCTGCCACCAATAGTTCAAAAATGGTATTTCAACCAAAAGGTATTTGGCTGCTCAGGGAGGCATTTCCCAAATAACCAATGATATGTTCAGATCCGATGGCCAATCTGAGAAAGCACCGGAAGGGCGTATCCGAATATTCACCAATGATTACAACATGAAGGCGGGTTTATCACTTGATAAAAACTCATGCAAGAGGAAGGAAAGCAGGTCTTTGGTCTTTTGCTGGAATTTTGACTGACTCAGAACTGCTGCCTTTTGAAACACAGTCTCTATAAAGCAAGCCTGGGCCTAACTTTCTTTATCCATAATTGTAATTCTTCTCAAATGAGGTGAACTGGATTTATCTGAAAAACTTAACTTCAAATTGGTTTATTTGGTGATGTATATGATTGCTCTATATTTTTAATGTTTTAAATCAAAGGTATTCTAAAGGTATAATTAGATTGCAGCGGGTAATTTAAAGAGCATATTTGGTGTTTTAAGTTTATATCCATAGTCCTGTGTAAATTAGAATCAGTCATATTTAATGCTAAGTAATTTATTTGCTAGACAGGATTTTGCACTCCAGGGCCTCGATCCAATATGCAGCGTCGCCCGCAAAATCCTCCGTTGGTATTACATATACGGCGTAGCATACAAGTTACGTGAATATATTTCACCCTTTGGCCATATTTTTTAGCCCCATAGACTAACATAGAACAGCCGCGCAATTCGGTATCTAATATACAGCGTAAGGACTTACGCGTGCAGAATTCAGAAAATCTACTCCATTCTCATCTCGCCACATATTGCAGGCGCAGCAACCCTTTCACTGACTAAAAAAAACAACGTAACTCCCTTGAAGCCTTAACAAATACATACATTTAAGCAACATCTCAAGGTTAAAGGGACAGTATACTATGATATTGGTTTTCAAAGGATTATTTGTGTATTTGAAATAGCTGATTTTGTTGTTTGAAGCCGCAACCTAATCAAATGGATTGAGCTTGTAGGTAGAATCAGATCTCATCACTTTATCACATTGTGGACATATACTACTTATTTACTTTATATTTGTTCTTAAAAAAAACAACAATACTTGGAGGAGAGAACAATTGGAAATCATAATTGTATTACCTTCATCTCTTTAGAACCCACTGGAGTGTAATTTATTCTAATGTTAACACAGCTTGGCATTGATGCCAAAATATATAAAGGGACAGTGAAGTCCAAAGAAAACCTTCTTGTTTCAAATAGGGCATGTTATTTCAAACAACTTTCAAATTTAATTCTAACACTTGCTTTGTTCACTTGGTATTCTTAGTTGGAAGCTAAACCTAGGATGGCTCATATGATAATTTCTAAGACCTTCTTGAAGGCCGCTTCTTTGCAATTGTGTCAAACCAATCACAGACAACACAACCTCTCACCTTCATCCTTAAAACACCTGGTAATGCACACCTATCAGTAACATCAGTATTATATATACCCATGTGTCAATTTATATTGGATGTGAGATACATTGATTTACATCTTAGAAGTGAGTATTACTATATGTACCCTTCATAAACAACTATTGTGGATGTGAGTTATAGTACAAGAATATGTCATAAACATTATATTACCTGTTTTTATTGCCATTTCCACACAGGTCATATTATATGTTTTAACAATATTAGTGTAATAAAACACACCTCACATGGATGTGGATGACAATTATATGGTAAATAACAGAGGACAAGATTTATGGTGAACTATAAGAATATTTATTTCTTTTTTGGCCTCTTGGATGAGGGAGCTGAGGTGACTGTAGTGGATTTCCTTGTTCTCCTGGTTTGAGAAGATTCTGATGTTTCTGCTGGTGTGCTGGCCACAGATGATAGGCTGGAGGTAGTGTCCTGATGAAGTGTAAAGTTGTCAACCAACACACCCAAGAGTTGATTTTGTTCTCTCCATCTATTGTCCATTTGCATCTGCATATCAGACAGATTTCACATCATCTGTGACTGTTTATGAACACTTGCACTTAATGATGCTGCCATGTCCCTCTGCAGCTCTATGCTACGTTTGTGTAACCTCTCTTGGCTCCTGAAGAACTTCCCTTGGCCTCTTTGTATGCTCTTGGTGCTTGTTATGAGCCTCCTCTGGAGTGCAATGTATTCCTCACCCAGGGGAGAATACAATGCATCCACAGGCTCTTGAGCAGCAGTGCTTCAAGGTGCTTGAGGAGCAGGGTCACCTGCATCTGCTGGTGCTTGAGGTGCAGGGTCAGCTACATCTGCTGGTTCATGTGGGGCAGGGTCAGCTATATCTGCTGGTTCATGTGGGGCAGGGTCAGCTATATCTGCGTTTTCATGTGGGGCAGGGTCAGCTATATCTGCTGGTTCATGTGGGGCAGGGTCAGCTATATCTGCTGGTTCATGAGGGGCAGGGTCAGCTATATTTGATGGTGCTTGAGGTGCAGCTTTAGATTCTGCTATATTTCCATCTGCAGGTGGTGGAGCACGTCCAATTGATGAGGATGGTGAAGCACGTCCAATTGATGAGGATGGTGGAGCACGTCCAATTGATGAGGATGGTGGAGCTCGTCCAATTGATGAGGATGGTGGAGCACCTCCAATTGATGAGGATGGTGGAGCTCGTCCAATTGATGAGGATAGTGGAGCTCTCATGGTTGGTTGATAGTCCCACTGATGACCAGTGTGTGACCACTCAGCCTGTCCAATTGGCACTTCCTGTGACATTGTCTGTGGGTAAAATCCCTGACTGCCATGAGATTGTGTTGTGTGTGGGGGGGGGGGAAATACATGGACTCTTTGTGGCTGTCTTGGCTCCCCCTCAAAGCCAAAGGGAGGATATTCCTCTGGCCAGGGGTCATATGGCAATGGTGGTGGCATCACTCCGGGTCCTCAACTGAAGCCATCCAACCATGCTCATGCCTGGGAGCATACTGTTCTTGCGGTTGCCTGAAGACTGGTGGTGGTGGCATGGATGTTTGTATCCTCATGACAGGAGGTTCTGTGAAGGAGTCAAAGGGATTAGTACAGTCAGATATATGTCCACGTGGGCATACAATATACATTGATAGATGCTAGGGCCTATACGGATTCTCATGTCAAACTCTATAACGTGTCCTGTGTTATTCTGAGACATGTTAGTATTGCACTATTCCACCTCATATCATGAATTGCATTGTGTTAAGTAGCAGTAATGTCAAGTATAATTGTAGATGTTTTTGTTAGTAGGCCAAATACCATGCTCCTCATTGTGTACAGGAATGTGTGATATTAAAGGATGTTATATCTCAAATACATATAATACTGGTGTGTGGGATGTTACTCACCAGCATGATGTGCTGTGGTTGTAGCCCCTGAGTCACGAGCCCCTGGAAGTCCACGGACTGCTGTGATACTCAGTTACCTGCATATCATCTCCTGCCAGGTGTTATACTCAATATTCAGGGATGGACCACCGCCTGTTCCCCTCTGGTGCATAGCTTCCTGCCCCATCTTTTCTTTGACCCACCTCTTGCAGTCATTCCACCGCTTTTCCAGGCCCTTAACAGTCCTCCTCTGTGGGGCCACACTGTTGACGGTATCCTCTACCGCCAACCATGCTGTTTTTCTCATTTTGGCAATGCCTTTGCCCTTCTCCTGCCCGAAGAGGGCAGTGTAATTGTTCATGATGGCCTGGACAAGGGCAACATTTTCATCAAATGAGAAGTTTGGACATTTCAGCCTCTCATCCTCCATGGACACTTGGCTTCCTCCCTGTGATGTTCCTGGTGTGGGTTCCTCCCTATCCTCTCCCTCCTCCCCCTTCTGTCCCCATCCCATGTGCACCCTCTGTCCCTGTCCTAGATGTGCCTGGTCTCTGGGGCTCTCGGGCATCTCCCCTCCCATCATCCCTTCTGGCTCTCCCTCTCCCCACTCCACTTACTCCCTGACGGGGACCCCGCTGCTCCTCCTGTCCTCTCCAATACTCCTCTCCCTGCTACTCCTCTCCCCTCCTCCCTACCTCTTCCTGCCATCCTCACACTAAACCACACTACACACACTCACACTCACTCCCAGTCCAATCACACACAATCACAACCAAACACTCAGCCTATCACACTGTAAAAATCAAATAAAATGTGTGAGATATTAGAAAAAAAAGTGTGGTGTATTGTGTATATGTATGTATGCAAAATATGTGTGTAATATGTAAAAATATGTTTAAGTGTACAAGCTTAATCAAACAACAATGCGACCTAACGAACTCCTCTATTTGAGCCTCTCTCTCTACTCTCACTAATCCTCCACTCCACTGTGTAGCTCAACGAACAATCCAAACACACTGAAGAAAATGGCAGCTGTGCATGGGTTTATATATGAATTTTAAATAGCATAATTACGTGTCACATTTTTATTTGAAATCTGCCCATTTTTATGAGTGTTAGCCTAATTTGCAAAAAACTACTCTTTATTTACACTTTCTGTGGACAAAATACTGGCGTAAGTTACTTGCGACGACTAAAATGTATATTTGCGTACATTTGAGAAGATCGCCAGTTTGTTCTACTTACGCCAGTTTAGCATCTAACGGCGCAGTATATGTAATACCCCGTTGTGCAAGGTGAAATTACGGGTGGCGCGGGTTCCCACACTTGCGCCGAAACCTGCGCCGTATATGTAATTGCGCCCCAGATTTATAAGTCAATCATTATTGTGAACTCTTTCAAAACTGTACATAAATTGGTTATTGTGGTTAAATCTCTGGTAGTTATTATTTAAGCACTGTTAAGTTAGCGGTCCATATCTTATTGTGGTATTTTAATGCGATTTATTGTGGGTAAGGTTAATTTTAAAGATATATTTTTTATGATCTGTTATATAGAATATTGTAACGGAATAAGCGTGTATAATTGATTCATAATTTAGTTTCTACATAAATATAATTCAAGGTGTTTATAAATGTAACTAATCTAGAACAAAGGAATAAATATAAATTTTTCATTGTTACGTATATGCATTTTATTGGTTGGCAACTGCTGAAATAAGTACACCAACATTTTCTTGGAGGTTATTGCTAAGACAATAATAAATAATAATTTTGTAACCTTGTATACTTACTTCTAATGCTGTAAGAAAAAGTATTAAAGGGACACTGAACCCAAATCTTTTCTTTCATGATTAAGATAGAGCATGTAATTTTAAGCAACTTTCTAATTTTCTCCTATTATCAATATTTCTTCATTCTCTTGCTATCTTTATTTGAAAAACAACCTAGGTTGTTTACCAAAAACGGGCCGGCTTCTAAACTTACATTCTTACATTTCAAATAAAGATACCAAGAGAATGAAGAAAATTTGATAATAGGAGTAAATTAGAAAGTTGCTTAAAATTTCATGCTGTATCTGAATCATGAATGAAAAAATTTGGGTTCAGTGTCCCTTTAAGCTTTTTGTTACATTCCTCCAATTTTAATTTACTATTTAATTTTTCTTGATTAACAGCACTATTAATAATGTTCTGGCCTCAGATCCATGATCATAGGAACATGAAAATACTAAACGTTTGCTAATCATGACACTAGGGTTACCAACTTTTTTTTTATATGATGAAAATAAGAGAGACTAAGAAATTGACATATTTCACGTAGGAAAGCAACAAAATATTTACGGCTAGATCACGAGTTTGGCGTTAGCCTTAAAAAGCAGCGTTAAGGGGTCCTAATGCTGCTTTTTAACCCCCGCTGGTATTACGAGTCTGACAGGTAAAGGTGTACCGCTCACTTTTCTTCCGCGACTCGAGGCTACCGCAAATCCCCTTACGTCAATTGCGTATCCTATCTTTTCTATGGAATTTGCCTAACGCCGGTATTACGAGTCTTGGAAGAAGTGAGCGGTAGACCCTCTCCTGTCAAGACTTCTACCGCATATAAAAGTCATTAGTTAAGAGATTTATGGGCTAACGCTGGAACATAAAGCTCTTAACTAAAGTGCTACAAAGTACACTAACACCGTAAACTACCTATTAACCCCTAAACCGAGGCCCCCACATCGCAAACACTATAATACTTTTTTTAACCCCTAATCTGCCGACCAGACATCGCCGCCACCTACATTATACCTATGAACCCCTAATCTGCTGCCCCTAACATCGCCGACACCTACATTATATTTATTAACCCCTAATCTGCCACCCCCAACGTCACCGCCACCTGCCTACAATTATTTACCCCTAATCTGCCGACCGGACATCGCCGCCACTTTAATAAATGTATTAACCCCTAAACTGCCACACTCCTGCCTCGCAAACACTAGTTACATTTTATTAACCCCTAATCTGCCTGCACTAACATCGCAGACACCAACTTACATTTATTTACCCCTAATCTGCCACCCCCAACGTTGCCGCTACTATATTAAAGGTATTAACCCCTATACCTAAGTCTAAACCTAAACCTAACCCCTGCCTAACTTAAATAAAATTTAAATTAAAGGAAATTAATAAATTATTCATATTTAAAACTAAATACTTACTGATAAAATAAACCCTAAGCTAGCTACAATATAACTAATAGTTACATTGTATCTAGCTTAGGGTTTATATTTATTTTACAGGCAACTTTGTATTTATTTTAACTATGTACAATAGTTATTAAATAGTTATTAACTATTTAATAACTACCTAGCTAAAATAAGTACAAAATTACATGTAAAATAAATCCTAACCTAAGTTACAATTACATCTAACACTACACTATCATTAAATAAATTACCTAAACTGCCTACAATTAATTACAATTAAATTCAATAAACTAAATTACGAGAAAAAAAAACACTAAATTACAGAAAATATTTTTTTTTTACAAGAAGTTTAAACTAATTACACCTAATCTAAGCCCCCTAATAAAATAACTCCCCCCCCAATAATAAAATGCCCTACCCTATACTAAATTACAAATAGCCCTTAAAAGGGCCTTTTGCGGGGCATTGCCCCAAAGTAATCAGCTCTTTTACCTGTAAAAAAAGAATACAATACCCCCCCCAACATTACAACCCACCACCTACACACCCCTACTCTAAAACCCACCCAATCCCCCCTTAAAAATGAATGAAGGATGAAGCCTTCTCCCGGTCTGGATATCCTCTTCTGCCCGGATAGGATGAAAACTTCTGTCGGTCTGGATGTCCTCTTCTGCCCCATAGGATGAAGACTTCTGGCCGGATCGGATGACCACTTGTGCCCAGCTGGGTGAAGACGTCTCAAGGTAGGGTGATCTTCAATGGGGTAGTGTTAGGTTTTTTTAAGGGGGGATTGGGTGGGTTTAAGGGTAGGGTTGTGTGGGTGGTGGGTTGTAATGTTGGGGGGTATTGTATTCTTTTTTTACAGGTAAAAGAACTGATTACTTTGGGGCAATGCCCCGCAAAGGCCCTTTTAAGGGCTATTTGTAATTTAGTATAGGGTAGGGCATTTTATTATTTTGGGGGGCTTATTTATTTTATTAGGGGGCTTAGATTAGGTGTAATTAATTTAAACTTCTTGCAAAAAAAAAAATATTTTCTGTAATTTAGTGGGGGGGTTTTTCCGTAATTTAGTTTATTGAATTTAATTGTAATTAATTGTAGGTAGTTTAGGTAATTAGTTTAATTATAGTGTAGTGTTAGGTGTAATTGTAACTTAGGTTAGGATTAATTTTACAGGTAATTTTGTACTTATTTTAGCTAGGTAGCTATTAAATAGTTAATAACTATTTAATAACTATTGTACCTAGTTAAAATAAATATAAAGTTGCCTTTAAAATAAAAATAAATCATAAGCTAGCTACAATGTAACTATTAGTTATATTGTAGCTATCTTATGGTTTATTTTATAGGTAAGTATTTAGTTTTAAATATAAATAATTTATTTAATTGTATTCTTTTATTTAGATGTATTTAAATTATATTTAAATTAGGGGGGTGTAAGGGTTAGGGTTAGACTTAGGTTTAGGGGTTAATAAATTTATTATAATGGCGGCGACGTTGGCAGCGGCAGATTAGGGGTTAATTAATTTAATATAGTTGCGGCGACGTTGGGGGGGCAGATTAGGGGTTAATAACTATAATGTAGGTGGCGGCGATGTTTGGGGGCAGCAGATTAGGAGTTTATAACTATAATGTAGGTGGCGGCGGTGTCCGGAGCGGCAGATTAGGGTTTAATAGTATAATGCAGGTGGTGACGATGTTGGGGCGGCAGATTAGGGGTTAATAAGTGTAAGATTAGGGGTGTTTAGATTCGGGGTTCATGTGGGTGTTAGGTGCAGACATATTTTTTATTTTCCCATAGGAAACAATGGGGCTGCGTTAGGAGCTGAACGCTGCATTTTTGCAGGTTTTTTTCAGCCAGCTCAGCCCCATTGTTTCCTATGGGGAAATCGTGCACGAGCACGTTTAGCCAGCTTACCGCTACCGTAAGCAATGCTGGTATTGAGGTGAGATGTGGAGCTAAATTCTGCTCAACGCTCACCTTTTTGTGACTAACGCCAGGTTTAAAAAACCTGTAATACCAGCGTTGTCTTAAGGGAGTGGTGGGAAAAAAAGGAGCATTAGCACCGCACAGCCTTACTGACAAAACTCCTGATCTAGCCGTTAGTTACTGAAAAAAACACTTTATTTTACAATTTGATGCAGTTTGGTACAACATTATCCTTCTTATACGTCATCTTCATTCACACTATGGGGGGTAGTTATCAAGCCGTCAACCTCAAATACGCTGGAATTCCGCAGCGTATTTGTGGCGAGGTTGATTCGCCTTAGTTATCAAAGGCTAGAGACCGGCAAAAGTAGAATTTAGTGACGTAAGCTTCGATCCGCCGGACTCAGTCCGACACAGATCGATTCTTACATCACTACAGATGTTCCGCACACAGGTGTGGCACTATCTGACTACTTTTGCTAGTTATCAAAAAACTAGCAGGTACGCTTGGCACTTTTCCGGCCCAGCGTACCTGGTTTTCAAACCGCCGCCCTGGAGGTGGCGGATCCCATCAATGGGAGTCTGACCATAGCGAATGTTCATGTTCACTGCTGCCCGACATCCCATTGATTCCTATGGGAGCTGTCTACACCTAACACCCTAACATGTACCCCGAGTCTAAACACCCCTAATCTGCCCCCCCAACACCGCTGCAACAAAATAAATGTATTACCCCCTAAACCGCCGCTCCCGGAGCCCACCGCCAATCTAATAAACATATTAACCCCTAAACCGCCGCTCCCGGGGCCCACCGCAAGCTATAATAAATATGTTAACCCCTAAACCGCCGCTCCCGGTGCCCGCCGCAACTATAATATATGTATTAACCCCTAAACCACCGCTCCCAGACACCGCCGCCACCTACATGATACCTATTAACCCCTATCCTGCCCCCCCTATACCGTCGCCCTCTATAATAAAGTTATTAATCCCTATCCTGCCGATCCCGGACCTCGCCGCAACTAAATAAATAGTTTAACCCCTAAACCGCTGCTCCCGGACCCCGCCGCAACCTATATTAAACTTATTAACCCCTAATCTGCCCCCCCTACACCGTCGCCACCTATAATAAGTTTATTAACCCCTATCCTGCCCCCCCTACACCGCCGCCACTGTAATAAAATTATTAACCCCTAAACCTAAGTCTAACACTAACCCTAAAACCCCCTAACTTAAATATTAATTAAATAAATCTAAATAATATTTCTCTTATTAAATAAATTAATCCTATTTAAAACTAAATACTTACCTTTAAAATAAACCCTAATATAGCTACAATATAAATAATAATTATATTGTAGCTATCTTAGGCCTAGATTTGGAGTTTGGCGGTAGCCGTGAAAACCAGCGTTAGAGGCTCCTAACGCTGGTTTTAGGCTACCTCCGGTATTTGGAGTCACTCAAAAAAGGGTCTAACGCTCACTTTTCAGCCGCGACTTTTCCATACCGCAGATCCCCTTACGTCAATTGCGTATCCTATCTTTTCAATGGGATTTTTCTAACTCCGGTATTTAGAGTCGTGTCTGAAGTGAGCGTTAGAATTCTAACGACAAAACTCCAGCCGCAGAAAAAAGTCAGTAGTTAAGAGCTTTCTGGGCTAACGCCGGTTCATAAAGCTCTTAACTACTGTACTCTAAAGTACACTAACACCCATAAACTACCTATGTACCCCTAAACCGAGGCTACCCACATCGCCGCCACTCGATTTAATTTTTTTAACCCCTAATCTGCCGACCGCCACCTACGTTATCCTTATGTACCCCTAATCTGCTGCCCCTAACACCGCCGACCCCTATATTATATTTATTAACCCCTAACCTGCCCCCCACAACGTCGCAGCCAGCTACCTACAATAATTAACCCCTAATCTGCCGTCCGCACGCTGCTGCCAGCTACATTATAGCTATGTACCCCTAATCTGCTGCCCCTAACACCGCCGACCCCTATATTATATTTATTAACCCCTAATCTGCCCCCCACAATGTCGCCTCCACCTGCCTATACTTATTAACCCCATATCTGCTGAGCGGACCGCACCGCTATCATAATAAAGTTATTAACCCCTAATCCGCCTCACTAACCCTATAATAAATAGTATTAACCCCTAATCTGCCCTCCCTAACATCGCCGACACCTAACTTCAATTATTAACCCCTAATCTGCCGACTGGAGCTCACCACTATTCTAATAAATGTATTAACCCCTAAAGCTAAGTCTAACCCTAACACTAACACCCCCCTGAGTTAATTATCTCTTATTAAATAAATTATTCCTATTTAAAGCTAAATACTTACCTGTAAAATAAATCCTAACCTAAGTTACAATTAAACCTAACACTACACTATCATTAAATTAATTAAATAAAATATCTACAATTACCTACAATTAAACCTAACACTACACTATCAATACATTAATTAAATACAATATCTACAAATAACTACAATGAAATAAACTAACTAAAGTACAAAAAATAAAAAAGAACTAAGTTACAAAAAATAAAAAAATATTTACAAACATAAGAAAAATATTACAACAATTTTAAACTAATTACACCTACTCTAAGCCCCCTAATAAAATAACAAAGCCCCCCAAAATAAAAAAATGCCCTACCCTATTCTAAATTACTAAAGTTCAAAGCTCTTCTACCTTACCAGCCCTGAACAGGGCCCTTTGCGGGGCATGCCCCAAGAAGTTCAGCTCTTTTGCCTGTAAAAAAAACATACAATACCCCCCCCCAACATTACAACCCACCACCCACATACCCCTAATCTAACCCAAACCCCCCTTAAATAAACCTAACACTAAGCCCCTGAAGATCATCCTACCTTGTCTTCACCATACCAGGTTCACCGATCCGTCCTGGCTCCAAAATCTTCATCCAACCCAAGCGGGGGCTGGCGATCCATCATCCGGCGGCTGAAGAGGTCCAGAAGAGGCTCCAAAGTCTTCATCCTATCCGGGAAGAAGAGTAGATCCGGTCCGGCAACCATCATCTTCCAAGCGGCATCTTCTATCTTCATCCGATGAGGACCGGCTCCATCCTGAAGACCTCCACCGCTGACCCATCTTCATCCGGCGACGTCCAACTGAAGAATGACGGTTCCTTTAAGGGACGTCATCCAAGATGGCGTCCCTCGAATTCCGATTGGCTGATAGGATTCTATCAGCCAATCGGAATTAAGGTAGGAATATTCTGATTGGCTGATGGAATCAGCCAATCAGAATCAAGATCAATCCGATTGGCTGATCCAATCAGCCAATCAGATTGAGCTTGCATTCTATTGGCTGATCGGTTATTATTTTAACTAGGTAACTATTAAATAGTTATTAACTATTTAATAGCTATTGTACCTGGTTAAAATAATTACAAAGTTACCTGTTAAATAAATATTAATCCTAAAATAGCTATAATATAATTATAATTTATAGTGTAGCTATATTAGGATTTATTTTACAGGTAAGTATTTAGCTTTAAATAGGAATAATTTATTTAATAAGAGATAATTAATTTTGTTAGATGTAAATTATATTTAATTTAGGGGGGTGTTAGTGTTAGGGTTAGACTTAGCTTTAGGGGTTAATACATTTATTAGAATAGCAGTGAGCTCCAGTCGGCAGATTAGGGGTTAATAATTTAAATTAGGTGTCGGCGATGTTAGGGAGGGCAGATTAGGGGTTAATACTATTTATTATAGGGTTAGTGAGGTGGATTAGGGGTTAATAACTTTATTATAGTAGCGCTCAGGTCCGCAGATTAGGGGTTAATAAGTGTAGGCAGGTGGAGGCGACGTTGTGGGGGGCAGATTAGGGGTTAATAAATATAATATAGGTGTCGGCGGTGTTAGGGGCAGCAGATTAGGGGTACATAGGGATAATGTAAGTAGCGGCGGTTTACGGAGCGGCAGATTATGGGTTAATAATAATATGCAGGGGTCAGTGATAGCGGGGGCGGCAGATTAGGGGTTAATAACTGTAAGGCTAGGGGTGTTTAGACTCGGGGTACATGTTAGAGTGTTAGGTGCAGACGTAGAAAGTGTTTCCCCATAGCAAACAATGGGGCTGCGTTAGGAGCTGAACGCGGCTTTTTTGCAGGTGTTAGGTTTTTTTCAGCTCAAACAGCCCCATTGTTTCCTATGGGGAATCGTGCACGAGCACGTTTTTGAGGCTGGCCGCGTCCGTAAGCAACTCTGGTATCGAGAGTTGCAGTTGCGTTAAATATGCTCTACGCTCCTTTTTTGGAGCCTAACGCAGCCTTTATGTGGACTCTCAATACCAGAGTTTTTTTTATGGTTATTTTTATGGTGCGGCCAGAAAAAAGCCAGAGTTAGCTACGCGGGTCCTTACCGACAAAACTCTAAATCTAGCCGTTAGGATTTATTTTTATTTTACAGGCGTCTTTCAATTTATTTTAACTAGGTACAATAGCTATTAAATAGTTATTAACTATTTAATAGCTACCTAGCTAAAATAAAGAGAAATTTACCTGTAAAATAAAAACTAACCTAAGTTACAATTACACCTACACTATCATTAAATAAATGAATCCTATTTAAAACTAAATACTTACCTGTAAAATAAACCCAAAGATAGCTGCAATGTAATTAATAATTACATTGTAGCTATTTTAGGATTTATATTTATTTTACAGGTAATTTATTTTAGCTAGTTAAAATAGTTATTAAATAGTTATTAACTATTTAATAACTACCTAGCTAAAAGAAATAGAAAATTACCTGTAAAATAAATCCTAACCTAAGTTACAATTAAACCTAACACTACACTATCATTACATTAATTAAATAAATTAGCTACAAATAACTACAATTAAATTAAATTAAATAAACTTACTAAAGTACAAAAAATAAAAAAAGCTAAGTTACAAAAAATAAAAAAAATAGGTTACAAACATTTAAAACATATTACAACAATTTTAAGCTACTTACACCTAATCTAAGCCCCCTAATAAAATAACAAAGCCCCAAAAAATAAAAAATGCCCTACCCTATTCTAAATTAAATAAATTCAAAGCTCTTTTACCTTACCAGCCCTTGAAAGGGCCTTTTGCGGGGCATGCCCCAAAGAATTCAGCTCTTTTGCCTGTAAAAGAAAAATACAACCCCCCCCAACATTAAAACCCACCACCCACATACCCCTAATCTAACCCAAACCCCCCTTAAATAAACCTAACACTACCCCCCTGAAGATCATCCTACCTTTAGTCGTCTTCAGCCAGCCGACCCACCGATGGAACCGAAGAGGGGATCCAGAGCGGAAGAAGTCATCATCCTAGGGGCACTGAAGAAATCTTCCATCCGATGAAGTCATCATCCAGGCGGCGCTGAAGAAGTCTTCCATCCGATAGAAGTCTTCATCCATGCGGCGTCTTCAATCTTCATCCATCCGGAGCGGAGCGGAGCCATCTTCAGACGAGCCGACGCGGAGCCATCCTCTTCTTCCCGACGACTACCGACGAAAGGATATTCCTTTAAGGGACGTCATCCAAGATGGCGTCCCTTCAATTCCGATTGGCTGATAGGATTCTAATCCAATTAACGGGGGAATCCAATTAACCTCAATTCTATGTATATAAATGTATTTAATATCCCTTTAAGGCACAGTGGGAATAAATATATTAAACTGACACATGCATCAAAATGATTAACAAGAGAACAAGAGTACAATATTAAATGTTTGAAATTAAGATTTTACTTGTAAAAAATAATGGAGAAAAATGTTCTAAGCGCAGATAAATAAGGAAGCCTGGGAAACTTGAGCAAATAAGGGAGATTCCTGGAAATAAGTAAGGGTTTTCTACCCTATATGACACTACCATTATACAATCAGTGCATCAATTGTAAAATAAATTATGCATACACATTATACTTTGTATTGATGCTCTTTTGCCATGAATGTAGCCCAAAATGCTGTTAATCTTAGTCATAAATGCTTTCTTAAAGGGACAGTCTACACTAGAATTTTTATTGTTTAAAAAGATAGATAATCCCTTTATTACCCATTCCCTAGTTTTGCATAACCAACACCGTTATATAAATACACTTTTTACCTCTGTGATTACCCTGTATCTAAGCCTCTGCAAACTGTCCCCTTATTTCAGTTCTTTTGACAGACATCCATTTTAGCCAATCAGAGCTGGCTAACTGGAACTCCATGTGCATGAGCACACTGTTATCTATATGACACACATGAACTAACACCCTCTAGTGGTGAAAAGCTGCCAAAATGCCCTGAGAGAAGAGGCGGCCTTCAAGGGCTTAGACATTAGCATTTGAACCTCCTAGGTTTAGCTTTCAAATAAGAATACCAAGAGAACAAAGCAAAATTGGTGATAAAAGTAAATTGGAAAATTGTTTAAAATTACATTCTCTATCTGAATCATGAAAGTTTATTTTGGTCTAGACTGTCCCTTTAAAGGAACATAATACGCATATGCTAAATCACTTGAAAGTGATTCAGCATAACTGTAAAAAGCTGACATGAAAATATCACCTGAACATCTCTATGTAAAAAGGGAAGATATTGTATGCTTCAGTTGCTCTAAGCTGCAAGTTTAAAAAAAAAAAAAAAAAAAAAAAACATGATAGCCAATCAGCATCAGCAGTGCTGAGGTCATGCATTGGTTTACTGAGATCTCATGAGATTTCAAAGTAAACTTCCTTGAACTGAATAGGACAATAACATGACTGTGCCTGCTCATGCCAGATGTTCACTCCCTTGCAAGTCCTGGGACTAAAGTCTCTTTACAGTGTGGTGCGAGTGCTTAGGAAAATTTGAGGTATCTATCTTCCTTTTTTACATAGATATAGATGTTCAGGTGATATTTTCTAGTTAGCTTTTTACAGCTATGCTACATCACTTTTAAATGCTTCAACATGTCCCTTTAAATAAAAACATTGTAATTAATAGATATTAATAAAAATAGTAAAATGGCATTTTTTTTAGTATTGTATGTGGCATATATTATATATTTTTTTGTAGACAATATTAATACTGCTGTACTTTCACTTTTAAACTGGGACTGATACTGGATATTATAATGCCCTGGTATAGGCACATTATCTGATTATTATTATTGGTTATTTGTAGAGTGTCAACAGATTCCGCCGCGCTATAAACATGGGCGGAGTACAACAAAACATTTATAGGGATCAAACAGGTAGAGGGCCCTGCCAAGAGTCGCACTGTTGTAGTCAGCTCTTAAGAAGGTGATCTACAAACAGTTGGACTCTTAGGCTTACATGCTAAGGGGGTTCAAGGGGATAGCAATAGAGGAGAGGAACTGGTATAACGAAAGGTTAGTGTAGGTTTTATGCATCCCTGAACAGTTCTTTAGGGAGCACTTGAAGCTTTCAAAGCTAGGGGAGAGTCTTGTGGAGCGAGGCAGAGAGTTCCACAAGATGGGAGTCAGTCTGGAGAAGTCCTATAAACGGTAGTGTGAGGAGGTAACAAGAGAGGAGGAAGAGTAGGAGGTCATGAGCAGAGCGAAGGGGACGGGAGGGAGAGTATCTGGAGACAAGGTCTAAGATAAAGGGGGGAGCAGTGCAGTTGAGGGCTTTCTTTGTCAGAGTGAAAATTTTGTGTTTAATCCTAGCGGCAAGAGAAAGCCAGTGAAGGAATTGGCAGAGAGGTGCAGCAGTTGAAGAGTGATGTGTAAGGAAGATAAGCCTGGCAGAGGCATTCATTATGGATTGTAAAGGAGCTAGGCGACAGCTGGAGAGACCAGAGAGGACAGAGTTGCAGTAATAGAGGAGGGAAAAGATGAGAGAGTGGATTAAAATCTTAGTTGTGTCTTGTGTAAGAAAATGTCTAATTTTAGGGATGCTTTTAAGGTGGAAGCAGCAGGATTTAGCCAAGGATTGAATGTGAGTGAGTGAAAGAAAGATCTGAGTCAAATGTGACCCCAAGACATTGGGCATGCGGGGTAGGGGTAATGATGGAGTTCTTGACAGTTATAGAGAAATTGGGGTGGAGATTTTGGAAGAAGGGGGAATATAAGGAGCTCAGTTTTGGAGAGATTTAGCTTGAGGTAATGAGAGCACATCCAGGAAGAGATGTGAGAAAGACAGTTAGTGACACGGGTTAGCAAGGAAGGAGATAGGCCTGGTGCAGAGAAGTAGATTTGGGTGTCGTCAGCATACAAATTATATTGGAACCCATGGGATTTTATTAGGGAACCTAATTGTGATGTGTAAATTGAGAAGAGAAGGGGACCGAGGACAGAGCCTTGTGGTATTCCGTCAGAAAGTGGTGACGGGGCAGAGGAGGCCCCAGAGAAGGCTACACTAAAGGTATGGTTTGACAGGTAGGAAGAGAAGCACGAGAGGGCTGTGTCACAAATGCCGAAGGATTGGAGGGTTTGAAACAAAAGAGGGTGGTCAACAGTATCAAAGGCTGCGGACAGATCAAGGAGGATAAGCAGAGAGAAGTGGCCTTTGGATTTTGCTGTAAATAGGAAGTTGGTAACCTTAACAATTGCTGTCTCTGTGGAGTGATGGGGACGAAATCTGATGACGTGTTTGCAATATATCTATAGTTGCTGTAACCTCTGCATAGATGTCAGTAATATTCTCACATAAAAAGGAACATTCTGGCGCTATATGATTCAAACCATGTTCCATCCATTATTTTCTTGTATTATTTGACATACAATTTTTTTAAACAATATATTATCATGTATTCAGAAATGTATCATAAAATGCATTGCATTGTTTAATAATAATTTTGGATTCTTATCATTTGAGGGTTTAATGTATACACTGCTGCTTGGCTCACATTTGTAAGTATTATCTCCTTATTATCTGAGATGATTTGTTCCCATTGCAGACTGATATATTAGCTGTGGTATATTGTAATAGCTCTGTGTGCCAAAAAGTGTCAGAATCAATACAAAAGTGAGACGCTATCCTTGGTGATATAGAATATATTCAAATATCAAATACCAAAGAATATAAATGATACCCTGTCTACCAATGTGACAAAGCAATTACTTAAAGGGATACTGAACACAATTTTTTTTCATGATTCAGACAGAGCGTGCAATGTTAAGCAACTTTTTAATTTACTTCTATTATCAAATTTTCTTTGTTCTTTTGCTATTGTTATTTAAAAAGCAGGAATGTAAAGCTTAGGAGCCAACCCATTTTTGGTTCAGAACCTGGGCTATGCTTGCTTATTGGTGGCTACATGTGGCCACCAATAAGCAAGCTCTATCCAGGGTGCTGAACCTAAAATGGGCATGCTTTAAATTTGCATGCTCTGTCTGAATCATTAAAGAAAAAATTTGGGTTTAATGTCCCTTTAAGAAAATGTCCATAAAGCGCAATGTCCCAAAAATTCCACAGTGATAATAAAGTAAGATGTTATCAAGAGTAGCACTCAAGTCCCCTATCATCCAAAATTAGCATGTTCTGAGTAATAAGCATGACATAGGGCAGGCAGTCTGTTATTGTAAACCAAGCTGCTGTTATTATATTATACTGGACAACATTATTGGCACCCTCAATTTAATATTTGGTAGCACACCCCTTGGAAAAAAATAACTGAAATCAATCACTTCCTGTAACCATCAATAAGTTTCTTACACCTCTCTTCTGGAATTTTGGACCACAATCTCTCCGTAGGAGCTCTATGTGATTAAGATCTGGACTCATTGCTGGCCAGTTCAGTATTCTCCAGCGCTTTGTCTTAAACCATTTCTGGGTGCTTTTTGATGTGTGCTTTGGGTTATTGTCCTGCTGTAAGACCCATGACCTCTGACGGAGACCCAACTTTCTGACACTAGGCCCTACATTGCACCACAGAATTCTTTGGTAGTCTTCAGATTTCATAATGCCATGCACACGGTCAAGACATCCAGTGCCTGAAGCAGCAAAGCAAACCCAAAACATCAGTGAACCTCCACCATGTTTGACTGTAGGGACTGTTTTCTTTTCATTAAAAACCTAATTTTTTTCCTGAAAACAGTAGAATGATGGGCTTTACCAAAAAGCTGTAATTTTGTTTTGTTTGTCCACAGCACATTCTCCCAAAAGGATTTTGTCTTCCTCAGGTAAGTTTTGGCAAACTCCAATCTGGTATTTTTATGTTTTTGTGTCTGCAGTGGCGTCCTCCTGGCCTGGGTCTCCTACCATTGTATCCTTTTTCATTCAGATGGCGAGGTATATTGTGAGCTGACACATTTGTACCCTGTGCCTGAAGGTCAGCTTGAATTTGTCTGGAAGTTGATCAATGTTCTTTACCCACCATTCAAACAATCCTTCGTTGCAATTTTTTTTTTATCAATTTTTCTCTTTTGTCCACATCAAGGGATATTAGCTACAGTGCCATGGGCTGTAAACTTCTTGACAATGTTGCGCACAATGGACACAGGAACATTAAGATCTCTGGAGCTGGACATGTAACCTTGACATTTTCCATGCTTTTCCACAATTTTTGTTCTCAAATCCTAAGACAATATTTTTGCTGCTCTTTCTCCTCTCTATGCTCAGTGTGGCACACAGAAACACACAACAGAAAAGTTGAGTCAATTTTTCATAATTTTAACTGGTTGCCGGTGTGATTTCTATATTGTCACCATCACCACCTGTTAATTGATACAGGTGAGTTTAATTACAAATTACAGGATCATCATAAACTTGGAAGGCAATTATTTCTTACAATTTTGAGAAGGTGACAATAATTTTGTCCAGTCCATTTTTGGAGTTTTGTGTGGAATGTGTCACATTTGGCTTTTTTTTTTTCTCCACGTGTTTTGTGTCATACCAATACAAACAAAAGAAATAAACATGAGAATGCCTAAACATTTGTAATTGCAACAATTTTCTGGGCAAAATGGTGCATTTTCTGACATAAATGCAGAGGTGCCAATATTTTTGGCCATGACTGTATATATATATACTGTATATATATGCGTTATAATTTATTCCATCACACAGGGTGTCGAGTACAAACCGCACTGTAAACAATAGTTGTTTGGGAGACACAATTATAATCCTGTAGTGGTAATCATAAAATGCTGATTACTACATTTAAAAAAGATCTGAAGCACTACTCAATGAAAGCTGAAATCAAAGCTGTACTTTATTATATTTTACAGCAGTGTTATAGACAGGTGTCTCACTTCGTAACACACAAAATACTTTTTCAGATATAACCTCATTATGTCAACACCATAGTTGAACAGAGGATCCACCACACCTCAGTCCAATGAGATACAGCAAGACAGCGAGTCTTGATAAAGGCCCACTATTGAGGGCCGAAACGCGTTGACAGTCTTTGGTAAGCCTTATTTCATTCTTTTGTTCTTTGTTTTAAGCTGTATTGCACTATTTTGCTATATATTTTACAGGTTAATAGCAGGAAAACACGACTCATCACCTAAGAAGAATTTACCACCCCACAGAGGGATTACTATCTACGAATAACACTTATAATAACTATTTTTTCACTGATTTATCACATTTTTATCTTTTGGATTTTTTACAGTACCTTTGATACAATTTTAGGTTTTTTTGTTTTTACTTTTTTGATGTTTTTCACCACTTCATATATATTTTTTTTCTACATTTTTTTTTTTTTTGAACACTTTATATACATTTGAACACTCATTCGACTCTAATCCATCACTATCACCATCTGGAACACGTCATCTTTTGGAATACTGCACACGCGTCTCATTACAAACTGTTTTGAGCGGAGTCTCAATTGGTCCTTTTTTCTCATAAGGTGCACCTTACAGAGCTTAGACTGAGCCCACTCTTTTTTAGAGAACTTCTTATGTATTTTGGATTTTTTATTTAAATTGTTCATTTTATTGTTTTATCTATATTGTATTTGATCCCCTAACCAGGGATCTATAGCTATTTTATACAGTTGTATTACATTTCTGTTTTATAGTACACAGCCTCTTTGGCGCTCTCTACACATTTTTATCTATTCATCTCCTAAATTCAGGGTGGGCTAGTACACCCGTGTATCAGAGCGACAGAGGCTTTCCCTAAGCGCTCATCTCACAATATATATTTTATACAGCAAGACAACACCAGATACATAGAAACATAGAATTTGACAGATACATAGAAACATAGAATTTGAACCAAAAATGCCCATCAAGTCTACCCCATATTACATGTTACTTTTTTCCTAGGATAGCCTTATGCATGTCCCAGGCATTTTTGAATTCCTTTACAGTCTTTGGGGCATATTTATCAATGTGCGAGCGGCTGTTGGCATTTATCATTGCACCAGCAGTTCTTGTGAACTGCTGGTGCAATGCCACCCCTAGCAGGGGGTGTCAATCAACCCGATCGTATTCGATCGGGTTGATTTATGTCCGGCGCCTCAGAGCAGGCGGACAAGTTATGGAGCAGCGGTCTTTCATAACTTCTGTTACGGAGCTTGATATATATGCCCCTTTGTGTTTACCACCAAAAATTTTTTACAGAAAGAGTGGTGGATTCATGGAATAAACTTCCATCTGAGGTGGTAAACACAAAGTCTGTAAAGGAATTCAAAAATGCCTGGGACATGCATAAGTCTATCCTAGGAAAAAAGTAACATGTAATATGGGTAGACTTGATGGGCCTTTTTGGTTCTTATCTACCGTTAAATTCTATGTTTCTATCTATCTGGTGTTGTCTTGCTATTTCTCATTGGACTGTGGTGGATCCTCTTTTTTCTACTATGGTGTTGATGAATTCCTGGTATTTTGAGTCTGTGATAAGTGGTTATGAGACTTATTTGGACTACTATGAAATACATCACCTGGAAAACAATAATGGCCAAATGTAAGCACCATATATTTAATATGTGTGTGTTTCTGTGAAGTGTCATTAATGGCTTTTCCAGTTACATATGTTAAGCATCACAGTATCCTTCAATAGGGCTTTCAGGCTATTCATTCTAAGTTACTGTTGTCTTATACTCCATCTTTATGCAAATGAAAAATAGTACATTTAAAACAATTCTTGGAATGAGCATGGTCTATATATAAGGTAAAATACTATCAATTTGGTGGTGATGGAATATTCTCCTATTGCTTTGTTTTAGCTTACTCTGTGAAGGTCCTCAAAACTCCATAACACATACTTAAAGTCCACAATAAAAGCCCATACATATATGTTTTTTTGGGGGTTTTGTGTTTCACATCTTGAAAAAATAGATGCTCAGTAATATTGCAGAGATGTATGTGCAATATCAGCCATTCCTCTACAAGGAATTTAAAAAAGTCCTATTGAAGGGACAAGCCAAAGTAAACCTTCATGGGTCAGATAGAGCCATTTTAAGAGATGTTTCAATTTACTTCTTTTATCAAATTAACTTTGTTTTCTTGATATCATTTGTTGAAAAGCATTGGTAGGCTCAGGAGCAGCAATGTACTACTGCGAGATAGCTGGTGATTGGTGGCTACACACATACGACACTTGTCATTGGCTATACGAGATATGTTCAGCTCCCAGTAGTCTACAGCTGTTTTTAGCCCCTCTGCAGGCATAACACATAGTTATATGTAATAGAAATCTCTAACACATTAGAACAATTTCTTCTTGCACTTTTTAATAAAAAATGTTTGCCTTTATCAAATCAAAGCTCTCAAATTATCACGTTCCAAATAACGCCAAAGTATGAAGGAAGACACAGACACACACACACACTGCTCATAACAGTTGTCTAATTTTCATTTCATGGATGTTTTATGATTAAAGTTATATTTATTAAAAAAAAAATCCATTATAAATAAATGACTCAGAACATCAAAGAATTTCAAAATAGACTGCTTTAAAACATAAAAGCCTTATCTCTCCGTTCATGTTTCCATTTACTTTCAATTTCTTCAAAAATAGGAAAAAAAGGAAAATACATTCACTAATTAACTTCTACAGTGGCCAACTGAGCTGCTTGTCACAGCAGAAGCGGGTTTTTTTTGCTGTGGGCGCTAGAGGGGTTAAATTAAACCGGTAATATCACAGAACACTTTAAAGCAGGGTCATGTCTGACTTTGAAATATTCAGCATTATTGCAGGGTTGGAAGGTAAATGCCAGACTTTGCATTTGCTATGAGGATTATTACAGGACAGTTGACTTAATGCCAAATACGGAATGTGCGGAAATAAAGTCTGCCATTTTATACAAGTAAAAACATAAGGTTGCCGTCACCTTCAGAAGGCAAAGAAAATCACAGATTTTAATGTTCTACTGCTGGAATATTGGATTTTATAGGAACAGCTTTCTATAGGAGGCAGTAATGAGATTAAACCTTAAGGTTAATAACCTGTCTGATTTAGTTGGATTTAATTGGTGCTTATAAAAATTAGACATTTTATTTTAACCTTTCCTACTGCAGGGGAGTACCTATGACTCCTCCACATACAACTCCTTGTAACTCCCCTTCAGTGCCCTTATAACGTTTCCATATCATCTCTATTGTCTAATATAGAGCTGTCATATTTGTAAAGCTGTATTCTCTCACTTTGTTGCATTAAATTACTGTATTTAATTTGTTTATATGCATAGTATACATTACAAGTTAAAAACAGCAAAGCAAAATATTTGCACACAAAATAAATAAAAACATATAGAACTTTAATTTTGTTTCTCAAATTTACTTTGATCTATTTTTGTATTTATTTTGCGCTACAGGGATATACTCCTTAAAAATCCTACAGGGATATACTTCTTAAAAATGTCATAACTCTTTGATGTAACACTAGGGTCATACTGTATAAATGGCAGTTTAATGCTGCTTGTCAGCGTAGAACATAATTAAGGGCCTGACCCCTGTAGGTATTCTAGGGAAAGTGTTCTGTGTGTGTTTGTTACAATGTTGCACTTGAGTGGGAGGTTTTTACTTACTGTATTTAAGGGCAGGCAGTAGACCATTATCTCAATGATTTCTTGTTGGTGGGACCAGCAGCTTCAAGAGAATGCTCTAAGCTGATGGCAGTAATGAGGTTCCTTATGCAGGATTTCGGGGGTTCCTCTGGCAGAGGACAAGACTCAGGGTCCTATTACTAGACTAACATTCTAAGGTATTGAGATTGACACTGTTGCAAGGCAGTGTAGATGACCAAAATACAAGGTTATCTGCTTGCTGTGAGCAGTTAGAATGGCTGCCGCAGAAGTCGCTACAGTCAGTATTAGGGCCATTGAATTTTGCCTGCTGAGTGATTCCGATAGGCAGGGTTTTTAACAGGTGGCTAGAGGCACCGTTAAAGGGCGCTAGAGCAAGGCATAGGATTAAGATCACTAGCGAGATGAGGGAGGATCTGAGAATTTAGGAACAATTTCTAGAACAGTTTAATGAGGTGTTGCTTTGGCGGCAGCCACCCATATCAAGCTAGGCTTTGCATTTACTCACTGATGCTGCAGGTGCTGCGGGGTATGGTGCCTTCTTAGGTGGTGAATGGAGCGCAGAGCCCTGGCCGGCATGGTGGGTTGCACAAGGCTTGATGCGTAACCTGACCTTGTTAGAATTATTCCCCATAATAGTAGACAATGTGCTTTGGGTGCATCAGCTTAGAGATAATCTTCTGGTCGGATTTAGGGGCTTTACCAGCCTTATACCTCATTAATGTTATGAAAGGAGATGTGAGATATTTAGGTTTCAGGGTGGGTTGGTCAAACATTATTGCTCGCTTGCATTGCCGGAATTTCCCATCGTCACAGTCTGCTTACAGGGTCAGGAAAAAGATAAACAGAGAGCTGGGAAAAGCGGCAATGGTCACTGGCAGTTTCTCTGTCTGCCACGACAATGTATTAGTTGACACGTGCCATTTGTACCGCCCAGATGGGGTACACTTATACGACGAAGGGCTATGGTTCTTTCTGGCCAATATCAAAATAGTGCTGTCAGCATAAGCAAGGTCATGTCTCTTGTGGCGGGAGGTCTAGGACCCTTAATCTTTGAGTGCAGGGTCCATATGGGGCTGATTGCTGTGCTAATGGGAGAGGTAATGTCCCTAAGTCATGACCTAGGGGTGCTCCTCTGCACAGACTGCTAGCCTGAAGGCCCCTAGGGCGCCTGTAGCTCTTGCAGGTTGGGTCCTCGTTGCTAGTCAACAGGGTATACCCTGGGGTCCCGACCTCTTGTCAGTATTGAGTTCACAGGTGCTCGTTTAGCCACCTCCTCCTGGAGATTGAATTTGTGAAAGTCATCAAGTTATATATGAATTTATATATGTTATTAATAAACGTGACCATGTTGGTCTTTTCCCCAGCTCTGTGTCTGTCTGGTATTTAGAAGGGGTAAAAGCTTCTGTAGTAATTTCCAGGGAATACCATCTAGGGTTTTTAGCCCTTATGGCAGTGTAATGCTGCTTGTCAGTGTGGAACATAATTAAGGGCCTGACCCCTGTAGGTATTCTAGGGAAAGTGTTCTGTGTGTGTATGTTACAATGTTGTACTTGAGTGGGAGGTTTTTACTCACTGTATTTAAGGGCAGGCAGCCATTTTCCAGGCCTCTTCTTACTCTGCTGGCTGCCAAAGATTTTCCCTTCCCTCCCATCCTGTTGTTTTGATTAACTTTTGCATTTCAGGTGATGTCGGTGGCTAGAAGCATAATGGCTCCTACAGGTTGCTGGTCTCTTCTAAGGCAGGGATGTGATCGATTAATTGATCTAGTTCAGCTGTAAGTCCTTAGTATTAATGTTTTTGCTTCCCTGGTTGTTAGCGTGCTGTATGGCTCGTTAGACTGGTGTCCTTATGGTTTGAACTGTATTTTATTTATCTCCTAGCGCCGGGAGGTCAGGGCCCCTTAATCTTTGAGTGCAGGGTCCATATGGGGCTGATGGCTGAGCTAATGGGAGGGGCAATGTCCCTACCCTGAAGTCCCCTAGGGCACCTGTAGCTCTTGCAAGTAGGGTCTTCGCTGGGAGTCAACAGGGCATACCCTGGGGCCTTGACCTCTTGTCGGTATGGAGTTCTCAGGTACTCATTTAGCCGCCACCTCCTGGAGATTGACTTTGTGAAAGTCATCAAGTTATATATATATATATATATATATATATATATATATATATATATATATATGTTATTAATAAATGCGACCATGTTGTTTTTTTCCCCAGCTCTGTGTCTGTCTTGTTATTAGAAGGGGTTAGAGGTTTCTGTTGTAATTTACAAGGAATACCATCTAGGGGTTTTAGCCCTTATGAGCTCCTACTGTGTAACATGTTACAGGATTTAATTCTGCAGAATGCATTCCAGCCTCTCTGGGGGGTAATATTAAGACCACAATCTTCATAGTTAAATTTCAGTAAAAGTGAGTAGAATAACAAATAAATGTATTTTTACAACACATAATTAAATATATACAATCTAAATTAAATATCCCTCTAAGGGCTAGATTACGAGTGGAGAGTAATATTGTGCTTTGCTCTCAACTCAGTTATATCAGTGCACATAAATGTGCGCTGGTATTACAAGTGCGGTGCAATGCAAACCTCCACCTCAGGTTTGCATTGCCTGGAAGCCAAGTTTCCATGCCAACAGACATGGCAAACCACCTAGCGTAAACCATCTATACACATATTAACACATAAATATATATGTATATAAGCATATACATACATATGTATAGTGAAAACACAGTCCCCCCCATTGACATCCATGTAAAGGCACTTTCAGTGCCCTAACTTTAACCCCTTATAATTGCTTTGTGCAGTTTTTTATTAAACAAAATAAAGATGCTCATATTTTTATTTAATTTTTCTCTACTGTCCTCTGTATTTTGGGGGCAATTGGGGCAACTTTTTTCATTAACCAAAGATCTGATCTTTTAATGATTTATAACTAAACTGCAAGCTCGTGGTCACAGTAACTTGTAGTGGCTGTTTTTTTAATGTGTGCCCGTACATTTGCCCCTTTACTGACGCACATTAAAATAGCACTCTACTTTTAGCCTGACCCTAAATCTGTAAGGAGGTGTATACCAATTTGTGCAGCACATGATGCTAATGAATGGTACAGAGTAGTGTTTATTAGTGGGGTGGTCCATGGTTTTTAATTATATGCTTTCTTATTATTTGCAGTGAATATTTTAGCCTCAGTTATCTAATAGGTTTCTATGCTCTGATGTACCAGGCAAAAAGTGTAACTCTAAATGGTATTACAAATGATAAAAAATAGCTGTAATTATTATTACTAAACTTAATGGTACTCAGTTTATAGACATTATTGTGATCCATAATGGCTTTCAGTAGTACCTAGTCCTACAGCCATGAGCTATTGATAGATGCTACATTTAGCCCGTGAACAAACAACGCATTAAATAGGCATTCTGTGCCACTTAGCAAAAAAATTTGAACCTAGAGATCACTGCACATTATGGGAATCAGCAATATCTCATTGCACCACTTGACCCACTAACTTTGGCTGCTTTAATAA
Source organism: Bombina bombina (assembly GCF_027579735.1). Taxonomy (NCBI): domain Eukaryota; kingdom Metazoa; phylum Chordata; class Amphibia; order Anura; family Bombinatoridae; genus Bombina; species Bombina bombina. The sequence continues at coordinate 1,473,562,357 of NC_069499.1, read as the reverse complement.
TCATGGAAACTTGTTGTTACTCCACTCTTGAAATCATCCTTGAAGACAGAAAAGAAGACTATGGAGTCGATTTATGTAGCTGCGAATGCAGCTGTTTCTGTGCGAGCCTTCAAGCGTGACGGAAACATAAGTTAAGAAGCAGCGGTCTTAAGACCGCTGCTTCTTAACTCGCCCACCAGCTCTGAGGCGGCGGACAGCAATCATCCCGATCGTATATGATCGGGATGATTGACACCCCCTGAATCTGCATGGCCAGCATTGCACAAGCATTTCACACGAAAATCTTGTGCAATGATAAATGCTGAAAAAACTATTGGCATTTATCGATGTCGGGCTGACATGATCCGCTTAAGCGGATAATGTCTGCCCGCATCTTCATAAATCGGCCCCTATGAGTTCATGTTATCTAAACTGGCTTACTTAAACCCACTGAACTCTGCAAATAGCCTAGATGTTGTAAAAGTGGAAAATAATTGAATAGTTCAATGTTAGAAAAAAAAAATTAGTTGATCATTTGAAATACTATGAGAAATAATCAAATATTACCAATATGATGAATAATTTCTTTCGTCCCTGCTCAAGACTTCTGTGAGTCGTCCTACTCTGTATTTAATTTATATATATATATGTGCAGTAGAATGTAAGCCTATGCGCCCAGCTGTTTGCAGATCGCCTTCATAAGAGCCGACTACAACAGTGAAACTCTCAGCAGGGCCCACTACCCACTTGATCCCTACAAAAGTTATCCTGTATATCGACTATGTTTACAGCACTGCGGAATCTGTTGGCGTCCACAACAAATACCTGATAATAATAAGTATATGTATATCTACACATACACAACAACAAACCTATTCCAATATTAATAAATAATGTTTTCTTCTGTTAAAATTGGAAATTTTAATGGATTATGGGCCGGATTACGAGTGGCGTGCAAACAATTGCATGAGCAATATCAGGTTTATCGCAGCTGTTTGCGTGTGTCAGAAATAGCACACGTATTTCAAGTTGAAAGTATACGCGATCCCTTGAGAGCAATTGAATTTAACACGCGTCGGGATAGCATAACCTCAGAGCTCTGGTTAAATGGTACGCTTGAAAAAAAAAACCACATCAAAAATACATTTAAAAGTACAGTTACACTCATAATAACACTGTCTAGTAAAATAATATTAAAACAAAAAATTGCATAAAAAAGTTATAAGGGTTCAAAGAAATGAGGTCTCAGGTTTTAGAAAAAAAGGACTGCAAAGGACTTAAACATAGAGATTCATACAGTACATATACATATCCAAATATGTATGTGTGTATATAGGTATGTATGTTTATGTACATATGAATTTATGTATTTATGTGTATATATGTATTTACAGACATATATACACAAATAAACACATTAATACATGTGTACACATATATAGACATATATATAAGTGCATTGGAGCCCTTTACAGTCAAGTAGATGAAAATATGTAAAAGTATAGATATATATTTTACCAAAATACCATCAGATATATCTATTTATGTATAAATAGAACATATTCTTCTTTGTGAAGAACATTGGAATATTTTTATGTCGGGTTAGCATACTTGAGAAAACGCAATCGGGTTTGCACGTGAGTAGTTTTTTCCCATTTTTCTTGCTAGATTGACTTCTATGGGGGAATACGTTAACGCGATTGCAATATTTGAAGTTCAGCTTTTTGTGCGCTTTGGGTTAGCGCACAAGCAAAAACTTTTTACTTTCAACTTGTAATAGTGCTACCTGATGGGTGCAAAAAAGCTTATTCTATAAGAATAGGGGGCGCCCTAAATTACAATTGTAACAATGGTGAGGTGTAATACTATAAGGTATAATAATCTAGTATACAATTTTCTAGCAATCAGAACAGAATAATCAAATGTCAAATACAATAAAGGAAAAAAAAAAAAAAAGATTTATAATGCCACAACAAATCGTGTGACACTCTATTCAACAAGTGAGCGACACTTGATATTAATTGTAACAATTCAGGTTACTTAGTAGAAAGTCACTGTGTGGAGAACAGATATTATAGAGGCAGCAATCTGTAAAGAATCCGGCCGGGATCCCAAGAAGATGATCTACAAAACATAAAAAAGACAGATGCGCCACATGGCCCAATATTGTATGTTCAGCGGGGTAGATATATTCTAGTGGTGTCAATATTAACTCACAATCTAGGGAGCACTTCAGTTAGTGCAGCAGGAGCAGTCTGGGATCAATCACAGTCACCCAGCAGACCGACCTCTAGGGCAAAATAGTATGGTTCTGTAGTGGAGATACAAGCAAAAACAAAAGTGCCTATATGGCCTAGTACTGTTTGAACCAGAGGATGGAGTTCTGTGTATTTGAAAATATACTCACAATTTGTATAGCATCTTTATTGATGCTAATCAGGCAGGAAGGGATCAATGCAGTCACCCAACAGACTATGGCAGGTTTTTACAGCAGGCAGAGCCGCAGAGCTCTCAAGAATCAGGTTAGGTCCAAATGATACACAATAGCAAGTGTTTAAATAAAAAGTTGATACTTTACTAGATAAAACCAATAAAAACAAGCGACGCGTTTCTCAGTCTCAGACTGTTTCCTCAGGCTTAATTTTTTTTTTTTTTTTGTTTTTTTTTTTTTTTTTGTTTTTGCTTGTATCTCCACTACAGAACCATACTATTTTGCCCTAGAGGTCGGTCTGCTGGGTGACTGTGATTGATCCCAGACTGCTCCTGCTGCACTAACTGAAGTGCTCCCTAGATTGTGAGTTAATATTGACACCACTAGAATATATCTACCCCGCTGAACATACAATATTGGGCCATGTGGCGCATCTGTCTTTTTTATGTTTTGTAAAAAGCTTAATTCTATTGGAGTTAACGCACAAACGGGAGCCATAAAGAGCGCTATATGTTCATACCTTCAATGCACTGGCAGCCAAGAGGTTACACCTATGCTCATTTATTCGGACAGCCCTTCATCAATATTATTTTTCCTGGGTAACATTCAGTTTGTAAACAGTATTTAGTCCACTTAAAGAAGACATCTGAACATTGTAGAGTTCATATTTCCTACTGTCAGCAATAAAAAATCAGAGGGAAAAAAGTAGTCCTAGTATCATTTTCAAGAAACCAAAGGATGACACTCCAGAAATAGTTGTGGAGCACGATAGTGCAAATAAATCAGATAAAGAAAGGTCTGCTGAAGTTTTACCCAAGGCTTTTTATTCTTGAATGCATAACGGATCATAAAGCTATTCATTGGTGTCAAAGGAATGACAGTTAAGTGTAGCGAGGAAAAGAACTGTGAAAGATTAATTAGAAATTCCGACAGGAAGAAAGGCAGAAGTAGACATAAAAGTCAAAACCAATACTGGTCCACAAATACATACAACTTACGTCATTACTAATATTCCTTACTATTCCTAAGAAGAAGAAGAAAGCAAGTAAAGTATATTGAAGACATCTCAGTTATATCTAACATGCTCTTACAACAGCGCAACAATATTTAAAGGGACAGGAAACCCCAACATTTTAATTTCACGATTTGAATAGAACATATAATTTTAAACAACTTTCCAATTTACTTCTATTATCAAATTAACTTTGTTCTATTGTTATCCTTTGCTGAATGAACAGCATTGCACTACTAGCCAATTACAAGAGACAAATGTGTGCAGGCAGGCACCAATCAGCAACTAGTGTAGGATATGTGCGTATTCTTTTTCAACAAGGGATACCAAGAGAACGAAGCACATTTGAAAATAGAAGTGAATTTAAAAGTGTCTTAAAATGACATGCTCTATCTGAATCATGCAAGTTTAATTTTGACTTTCCTATCACTTTAAACAGTACAATATACCAATTGTTTCTTTAAATAAATAAACCTAAATACTCATAACGATTTATTAAATCATTTTGTATCTATTAAATTTCACATAATGGTCTTTTCAACTCGAATGGTCATGGAGATCACACGCAACTCCTATAAAATCGTCTCCAATTTATTACATTTTCACATACAGCTCTTATCATAGTTAACTGTCACCCCTACAGTTCTTTATTATTAGCTTTTAATTTATCTGGTAACATTTTGTATAAACAATACCTATATCATCTGTTCTTGTTTCCTACAACAGATATCTTTGAGGTCCTACTGGTATTAGCCGATGAAATAGCTCAGTTCCTGTGTAAAACTTAGGTTCACTGGATGTAGTGTATACAAAGAAGATGTGCGGGACAGAAGCACTGCACAAACTGGAGCTTACCAGAAAAAAGTAACAAAATGAGTGTTTTGAATAATTTGTATGTACTATTATAATATGTGAAAGTAGATGTTACTAATAAATCAAATATTGCTCATGTATAGACTTAATGAGACAAAAGAATGTGTTTATCCAAGTAAAAAATAAAAAACAATCAATTTATTAAAATCCTAGAAATTGCTAATATAGCACACTAAAAATGCTATTGGATGCCGGCATCTATAATATTCATTACAAATAATACTGTGCACACCTCTGTATTACCACAACAAGGTTATGAATAGCAATATTGTAACATAAATAGCATTAATATGTATCATATACTGTTTTAAAATCGCAACATAAATGTCTGGCCCGAATTATGGGACTTAATAGTTCGTTGGTGTATAGTGTTTATAGCGTTAATCTTACACCAGTTCCGGGAGTATGCTCTTCGGCTGTGCACAGCTTTAAAAGTATTATGTAACTCACAGTTCTCCGCTACACAAACATGTATTGGCAGTCCATTGGGAGCTCCGATAAGATGGTGACGTCAGGTCTCTTCCGGTCCAATCAGTAAGTGCTGTGGATTTCTCACCCAATTTTGAAAGCTCCTGTGTCGAACACAGAGCGAATCCTCGATTTAAGTTTAAGTTCCAAAGATGTTTGTTCTGTATAGAACTTTGAGGCATAAACTTTATGAAGATCAATAGCAGTTCCTTTTTGAGATAGCTTTGATCCTCAATGTTACATAGGGCCTAATCCAGGTAGGCAATATAAAAGTATAACACTTGGAGCAGGAATTACACTTATAGTTTGTATCTACAAAGTATAACACAAAGTACCTGCAAGGTGTTAACTAATACAATAGAGAAAACACACAAGTAACACAGGAATTATTCATATGCCCAAACAGCGATATTTTCAAAGTTTAGGGGATGAACCTGCTTGTTACAAGTGGGTATATTTTAGTGCAGACAGTAAAACAAATTCTACGTGTTTCGGTAGTCACAGCTACCTTTATCAAGATGTTTACTGATACTGATATGGCACCTTATATAGGGAACATTTACTCATCATGTGCTGAGTTCACCTGTGTTAAAGTGGGAGTGTCAGAATTGTCTTCATGTTAAGCTATACAATAACGATCCTTGAATAATTAACCCCCAAAATGTTAGGTATTCTGAAATCAAACAATTTTTTTGCCAACTAATGTTTGAAAAAAAAAAGAAAGAAATAATAAAAAATGTGAATTCAGACTAGCAGTGTATCAATAATTACATTTCTAAAGAAGAATATTTTTTAATTATTTATTTCTTATTTTTTGTTATTTGGAAGACATATAGAAGATATATAAAGGGTTGTTTTCTTTGGGTAGCATGTGAATACAATTTAATCAAATGCAATTTTACACTGATGTTTGGTATATTTTTTGTTAATAATATTAAATAAATTAATCTGTTTGAAAATAGTGTTTCCAACCGTCTCTCATCCACCTTTATGGCCTTGACTATCTCTACTTAGCTTCCAAGTTAAATCAGGGTTCTAAATGACCAAGACTATATGGAACCTGTTTTTAGTCTTTTGTTCTATGTATTTCTTAAATCGCCAAAAAGGATGGTTCTATGTATGGTTTATGTTATGGGAATAAGTGCATATTTATGATAGAATATTTAGATCAAAGGAGCTATTTAGACCATATGGATGTATGGTTTTAAAACGATAAATTAATTCAGCTTCCTTTTTTAGCAAAAATTTTTCCATGTCTCCACCTCTGATATTTGGATGTATTTTCATAATGTCCCAGAATTTGAAATGTTTTAAATACCCTAAGTGTACATCAGAAAAATGTTGGTATAGTATAGTCTTATTTGTCTTATGTTCTATATTCCAAATGTGTTCTCTAATCCTATCTCGAAGGATACGACTAGTTTGTCCTATGTAAAAGAAATTACAAGAACATTTAATTAAATATATGACATTAGAGTCACTACACTTAATAATCTCTTTAATTGTAAATATATTAGAATCCTCTGTAAATGGTATTTTCTTGATTTTGCTACTTGATTTGCAAGATTTGCAAGTATAACAGGGAAAGAAACCAATAATTTTCTCATTGTCTAGACTAAAATACAATCCGGATATTTTTTAATTTTTTTCCCAAAAATAGGATCCTGTTTAATATAGTGCCAGTGTTTATTTAAGATACTTTTTATTTCTCTATGTTGGGAACTATATTCTGTGACGAATTGAACTGTGATATCATCTTCAGATTCAAACTGGGTATTAAGAGGTCTCTTTAATTTAGTTGTTCTATTGGATATATTCTTATTAAGTAGACTTTCTCTATCAACTGCTCTTATTTTATCCTTTGTATCTAGAACTTTTTTTTAGATTGTATCCCTTTTCTTTAAATCTGTCTACCTGTATATCAGATTGAATGTCATAAGAATCAATATCAGTACAATTTTTTCTCACTCTTGAAATTGACTTTTGGGAATGTTGGACTTCCATCTATTCAAATGGCAACTTTTGTAGTGAATGTAGTTATTTGAATCAATCGGTTTGAAATAGGTTCTGGTTTTTAGTTGGTTGTTCATAATTTCTATTTCAATATCTAAAAAATTTATTAATTTACTATTTATTTCAAGGGTAAATGTTATTCCTAAATTATTTGTATTTAGATCCTCCATGAATATAGAGAGAATCTCTGGATCACCCTTCCAGATCAGGAAGACGTCATCTATGAAACGTTTATAGAGCACAAGGTTCGCTCCCCATTGCCCACTATGGAAAAAAAATCTCTTAAAAAAAAACATAAAAAGATTGGCATAGCTCGGAGCGAATCTTGTGCCCATTGCTGTCCCCCTGATCTGGAGAAAAAATCTTTATTGAATAAGAAACTGTTATTCTTTAGTATAAATTCGATACTCTCTAGTAAGAATTATTTTTGTGTATCCATAAGAATGGCATCTTTTTTTAGGAAGTGTGTAATGGCTTGAAGTCCTAAAGTGTGATCTATATTAGTATATAACGCATTTGCGTCACACGTTGCCATAATATAGCTTTCCTTCCATTCATTAATGAGATTAAGAAAATGTGTTGAATCCTTCAAATATGCAGGTAACTCACATACATAGGATTGTAAATAATAGTCCACATATTGCGATACATTTGAGGTGAGTGAGTCTATCCCCGATATTATGGGGCGGCCTGGGGGGCAACTTAAATGTTTATGGATTTTGGGCCAGAAATAAAAAGTGGGGATACATGGGTGTTTTATTTTAAGAAAATTAAATTCAGATTCTGTAAGTATGCCAATTTTTTTGCATCATCTATTATTTTATCAAATTTCTGTGTTTGAATTTTAATTGGATTATTCTTAAATTTAATATATGTGGTTTTATCATTCAATAATCTATATGATTCTTCTAGGTAGTATTGAGTGTCCATAATAACAACCCCCCCCCCCCCCCCCTTTATCCGCTGGTTTTATTATAATGTCTTTATTATCTTGTAGGGATTTTAAAGTTTTACGTTCTTTTGGTTTAAGATTGTCATTCCCTTTTTGTGGATGTTCAAGTTTTTCTAAATCTTCTTTTATTTTTGTCTCAAAGGTTTTTATAAATTCTCCTTTTACATTGGTTGGATAAAAGGATGATTTTGTTTTTAGGTTTGAATGTAAATAATTTCTCGGTTTTTGTTCTGATCTTATAAATGGGGTTTTTAAAAAATAGCGTTTTAATGAATAATTCCTGTGTTACTTGGTGTGTTTTCTCTATTGTATTAGTTAACACCTTGCAGGTACTTTGTTTGTGTTATGCTTTGTAGATACAAACTATAAGTGTAATTCCTGCTCCAAGTGTTATACTTTTATATTGCCTATCTGGATTAGGCCCTATGTAACATTGAGGATCAACGATATCTCAAAAAGGAACTGCTATTGATCTTCATAAAGTTTATGCCTCAAAGTTCTATACAGAACAAACATCTTTGGAACTTAAACTGAAATCGAGGATTCGCTCTGTGTTTGACAAAGGAGCTTTCTTAATTGGGTGAGAAATCCACAGCGCTTACTGATTGGACCGGAAGAGACTTGACGTCACCATCTTATCGGAGCTCCCAACGGACTGCCGATACATGTTTGTGTAGAGGAGAACTGTGAGTTACATAATACTTTTAAAGCTGTGCACAGCCGAAGAGCATACTCCCGGAACTGGTGTAAGATTAACGCTATAAACACTATACACCAACGAACTATTAAGTCCCATAATTCGGGCCAGACATTTATGTTGTGATTTTAAAACAGTATATGATACATATTAATGCTATTTATGTTACAATATTGCTATTCATAGCCTTGTTGTGGTAATACAGAGGTGTGCACAGTATTATTTGTAATGAATATTATAGATGCCGGCATTCAATAGCATTTTTAGTGTGCTATATTAGCAATTTCTAAGATTTTAATAAATTGATTGTTTTTTATTTTTCACTTGGATAAACACATTTTTTTGTCTCATTAAGTCTACACATGAGCAATATTTGATTTATTAGTAACATCTACTTTCACATATTATAATAGTACATACAAATTATTCAAAACACAAATTTTGTTACTTTTTTCTGGTAAGATCCAGTTTGTGGAGCGCTTCTGTCCCGCACATCTTCTTTGTATACATCCTTTTTGGATCATTTCTTAGGAATCAATGATCCCCTACACGGACAGATAGCAATATACCTTCCAGTTAGCACTCACACCACTTTTTCCTTTTTTCCTTGTGTTCACTGGATGTAGTCCCAGAAGGGTCATCTCAGTTTATTGTCCTTCAATGTTTGATAAAGAGAGTCCAGTTAAATTATTTAATAAAAACAGTTATTATTTTCAGCTGCTAATAATCAGTTAAGCTTTGAGACAATTTTAAAGGGATATGAAAGTAAAAATTAAACTTGCATTATGCAGATAGTGCATGTAATTTAAAGAAACTTTTAAATTCACTTCTATTTTTAAATGTGCTTCGTTGTCTTGACATCCCTTGTTGGAAAAGAATTCTCAGATAACCCACACTAGTGGGAGCTAGCTGCTGATTGGTGCCTGCACACATTTGTCTCTTGTGATTGGCTAACTAGCTGCCAGTGGTGCAATGCTATTCCTTAAGCAAAGGATAACAAGACAATAAAGCAAATTTGATAATAGAAGTAAATTAGAAAGTTGTTCTATCCAAATCATGAAATAAAATGTTCGGTTTTCCTGTCCCCTTAAGTGAAAAGAATTATATAAAAATTGTAATATTTTTTTATTGGTCAGTTGTCAGTTGCTGCAGCTTTGACTTTGGTATTTTGATGACTTCCTGAATTAATTTAAGGTTTAATGTGATGCTTTCATTTTCAATAATTTTTTTTTTTTTTTTTTTTTATATATTTCTTTCTATCTGTTTAATTTTGAAGAGGACATAAAGATGCAGCAGAACCAGTGAAAGTTATAGTTATTATCTAGTATTTAAAAAGTGCCAACATTATACACAGTACTATAGATCGGGAATTGCATAGATCATGTGGCCCTTGGCATTAGTTGTTGCTGCCCTGCAATCCAGCTGCTGTTAAAGGGACAGTCTAGTCCAAAATAAACTTTCATGATTCAGATAGAGCGTGTAATTTTAAACAATTTTCCAACTTACTTCTATAATCAATTTTGCTTTGTTCTCTTGGTATTCTTAGTTGAAAGCTGAACCTAGGAGGTTCATATGCTAATTTCTAAGCCCTTGAAGGCCGCCTCTTATCTCAGTGCATTTTGACAGTTTTTCACCACTAGAAGGTGTTAGCTCATGTGTTTCATATAGATAACACTGTGCTCATGCACGTGGATTTCCTAGGAGCCAGCACTGATTGACTAAAATTCAAGTCTGTCAAAAGAACTGGAATAAGGGGCAGTTTGAAGAGGCTTAGATACAAGATAACCACAGAGGTAAAAAGTGTATTAATATAACTGTGTTGGTTATGCAAAACTAGGGAATGGGTAATAAAAGGGATTATCTATCTTTTAAAACTATACAAATTCTGTCCCTTTAACTCAAAATAGAACTCAACACTGAAACAGGTACAGGCAGTAATTGAATGTGATCATTCAAAGGTCTGTTGTGTTCGGTAAAAGTCTGGACATAAGGAGCTGTTGATCACATCAAGGGAGTTGCATTATTTGAAGGAGTTGGTGGACATCCTGAAGCCTTTTGCAGAGGCAAGATATTTCACCCAGGGGGAGAAAATTGTCACCATCAGCTTTTATTGAGCCATATAAAAGTGGTACCTACAGGCAAAGTACCCGAAACTCCTTACGCGTTTCATGCCGGTACATGGTACTTAATTATAGGAATGAATGATGAGTCGGAAGCCATCCTATTTAAAGGCACAGCTGCCAGTCAGCATAATTATAACACAAAGGCCTAGATTTGGAGTTCGGCGGTAAAAGGGCTGTTAACGCTCCGCGGGCTTTTTTCTGGCCGCACCATAAATTTAACTCTGGTATCGAGAGTTCAAACAAATGCTGCGTTAGTCTCCAAAAAAGGAGCGTAGAGCATTTTTACCGCAAATGCAACTCTCGATACCAGAGTTGCTTACGGACGCGGCCGGCATCAAAAACGTGCTCGTGCACGATTCCCCCATAGGAAACAATGGGGCTGTTTGAGCTGAAAAAAAACCTAACACCTGCAAAAAAGCAGCGTTCAGCTCCTAACGCAGCCCCATTGTTTCCTATGGGGAAACACTTCCTACGTCTGCACCTAACACTCTAACATGTACCCCGAGTCTAAACACCCCTAACCTTACACTTATTAACCCCTAATCTGCCGCCCCCGCTATCGCTGACCCCTGCATTACACTTTTAACCCCTAATCTGCCGCTCCGTAAACCGCCGCAACCTACGTTATCCCTATGTACCCCTAATCTGCTGCCCTAACATCGCCGACCCCTATGTTATATTTATTAACCCCTAATCTGCCCCCCACAACGTCGCCGACACCTACCTACACTTATTAACCCCTAATCTGCCGAGCGGACCTGAGCGCTACTATAATAAAGTTATTAACCCCTAATCCGCCTCACTAACCCTATCATAAATAGTATTAACCCCTAATCTGCCCTCCCTAACATCGCCGACACCTACCTTCAATTATTAACCCCTAATCTTCCGACCAGAGCTCACCGCTATTCTAATAAATGTATTAACCCCTAAAGCTAAGTCTAACCCTAACACTAACACCCCCCTAAGTTAAATATAATTTTTATCTAACGAAATAAATTAACTCTTATTAAATTAATTATTCCTATTTAAAGCTAAATACTTACCTGTAAAATAAATCCTAATATAGCTACAATATAAATTATAATTATATTGTAGCTATTTTAGGATTAATATTTATTTTACAGGTAACTTTGTATTTATTTTAACCAGGTACAATAGCTATTAAATAGTTAAGAACTATTTAATAGCTAAAATAGTTAAAATAATTACAAATTTACCTGTAAAATAAATCCTAACCTAAGTTACAAATAAACCTAACACTACCCTATCAATAAAATAATTAAATAAATTACCTACAATTACCTACAATTAACCTAACACTACACTATCAATAAATTAATTAAACACAATTGCTACAAATAAATACAATTAAATAAACTATCTAAGTTACAAAAAATAAAAAAATATTTACAAACATAAGAAAAATATTACAACAATTTTAAACTAATTACACCTACTCTAAGCCCCCTAATAAAATAACAAAGCCCCCCAAAATAAAAAATTCCCTACCCTATTCTAAATTAAAAAAGTTACAAGCTCTTTTACCTTACCAGCCCTGAACAGGGCCCTTTGCGGGGCATGCCCCAAGAAGTTCAGCTCTTTTGCCTGTAAAAAAAAACATACAATACCCCCCCCCAACATTACAACCCACCACCCACATACCCCTAATCTAACCCAAACCCCCCTTAAATAAACCTAACACTAAGCCCCTGAAGATCTTCCTACCTTGTCTTCACCATCCAGGTTCACCGATCCGTCCTGAAGAGCTCCTCCGATGTCCTGATCCAAGCCCAAGCGGGGGGCTGAAGAGGTCCATGATCCGGTCAAAGTCTTCATCCAAGCGGGGCAGAAGAGGATCTTCCATCCGATTGAAGTCATCATCCAGGCGGCATCTTCTATGGTCTTCCATCCGGAGCGAAGCGGCAGGATCCTGAAGACCCCCAGCGCGGAACATCCATCCGGACCGACGACTGAACGACGAATGACGGTTCCTTTAAGGGACGTCATCCAAGATGGCGTCCCTCGAATTCCGATTGGCTGATAGGATTCTATCAGCCAATCGGAATTAAGGTAGGAATTTTCTGATTGGCTGATGGAATCAGCCAATCAGAATCAAGTTCAATCCGATTGGCTGATCCAATCAGCCAATCAGATTGAGCTCGCATTCTATTGGCTGTTCCGATCAGCCAATAGAATGCGAGCTCAATCTGATTGGCTGATTGGATCGGCCAATCGGATTGAACTAGATTCTGATTGGCTGATTCCATCAGCCAATCAGAAAATTCCTACCTTAATTCCGATTGGCTGATAGAATCCTATCAGCCAATCGGAATTCGAGGGACGCCATCTTGGATGACGTCCCTTAAAGGAACCGTCATTAGTCGGGAGACATCGGAAGAAGAGGATGGATCCGCGTCGCCTGCTTCAAGATGGACCCGCTCCGCACCGGATGGAAGAAGATCGAAGATGCCACTTGGAGAAGATGTTTGCCGGTCCGGATGTCCTCTTCTTGCCGGATAGGAGGAAGACTTTGGAGCCTCTTCTGGACCTCTTCAGCACCGGATTATGGATCGCCAACCCCCGCTTGGGTTGGATGAAGATCTTGGAGCCAGGACGGATCGGTGATACCTGGATGGTGAAGACAAGGTAGGAAGATCTTCAGGGGCTTAGTGTTAGGTTTATTTAAGGGGGGTTTGGGTTAGATTAGGGGTATGTGGGTGGTGGGTTGTAATGTTGGGGGGGGGGTATTGTATGTTTTTTTTTACAGGCAAAAGAGCTGAACTTCTTGGGGCATGCCCTGCAAAGGGCCCTGTTCAGGGCTGGTAAGGTAAAAGAGCTTGTAACTTTTTTAATTTAGAATAGGGTAGGGAATTTTTTATTTTGGGGGTGTTTGTTATTTTATTAGGGGGCTTAGAGTAGGTGTAATTAGTTTAAAATTGTTGTAATATTTTTCTTATGTTTGTAAATATTTTTTTATTTTCTGTAACTTAGTTCTTTTTTATTTTTTGTACTTTAGCTAGTTTATTTAATTGTATTTATTTGTAGCAATTGTGTTTAATTAATTTATTGATAGTGTAGTGTTAGGTTAATTGTAGGTAATTGTAGGTAGTTTATTTAATTATTTTATTGATAGGGTAGTGTTAGGTTTAATTATATCTTAGGTTAGGATTTACTTTACAGGTAAATTTGTAATTATTTTAACTAGGTAGCTATTAAATAGTTCTTAACTATTTAATAGCTATTGTACCTAGTTAAAATAAATACCAAGTTGCCTGTAAAATAAATATTAATCCTAAAATAGCTATAATATAATTATAATTTATATTGTAGCTATATTAGGGTTTATTTTACAGGTAAGTATTTAGCTTTAAATAGGAATAAGTTATTTAATAAGAGTTAATTTATTTCGTTAGATGTAAATTATATTTAAGTTAGGGGGGTGTTAGTGTTAGGGTTAGACTTAGCTTTAGGGGTTAATACATTTATTAGAATAGCGGTGAGCTCCGCTCGGCAGATTAGGAGTTAATAAGTGTAGGTAGGTGTCGGCGACGTTGAGGGGGGCAGATTAGGGGTTAATAAATATAATATAGGGGTCGGCAGTGTTAGGGGCAGCAGATTAGGGGTACATAGGGATAACGTAGGTGGCGGCGCTTTGCGGTCGGAAGATTAGGGGTTAATTATTTTAAGTAGCTGGCGGCGATGTTGTGGGGGGCAGATTAGGGGTTAATAAATGTAATACAGGGGTCGGCGAGGTTAGGGGCAGCAGATTAGGGGTACATAAGTATAACGTAGGTGGCGGTCGGCAGATTAGGGGTTAAAATTTTTAATCGAGTTGCGGCGATGTGGGGGGAGCTCGGTTTAGGGGTACATAGGTAGTTTATGGGTGTTAGTGTACTTTAGAGTACAGTAGTTAAGAGCTTTATAAACCGGCGTTAGCCAGAAAGCTCTTAACTCCTGCTATTTTCAGGCGGCTGGAGTTTTGTCGTTAGAGCTCTAACGCTCACTGCAGAAACTACTCTAAATACCGGCGTTAGAAAGATCCCATTGAAAAGATAGGCTACGCAAATGGCGTAGGGGGATCTGCGGTATGGAAAAGTCGCGGCTGAAAAGTGAGCGTTAGACCCTTTAATCACTGACTCCAAATACCAGCGGGCGGCCAAAACCAGCGTTAGGAGCCTCTAACGCTGGTTTTGACGGCTACCGCCGAACTCCAAATCTAGGCCAAAGTGTTTTAAAACAACATTACAAACAACATTAAAAACATAGTGGTGTATAGAAACATCACAAGTCAAAAAAGTTAATATAATAGATCAGTAACTAGCATATATAAGAAATACATCACATATACAAATATGTTAATATTCACAGAGAATATAATGAAAAGGTAAAGCATATGGAAGTTGATCAATCCTAAGGTCTACACCACAATTATCACATAACAGTATATACCCAACACAATGAATACATATAAATTCTCATAGATCATCACAAACTATCTAAATTAGATACAAAACATACTCAAGCATCCAATCTGAAACATCTATAAATGATCAATGCAAGATAATGAGTAGCATATGGGATATACCACAGACATGTTAATAGGCTGTTTTTATCAGATAATTGGACAGTGCACACAAAATAGACATTTACTAATTGATAAACAAAATCATCAAAAAAGTGGAATAAAAAATGAATGGGTTAATCATCAGTCCTCAAACAGGCTTATGTCTCACTCACGATACAGTCCAGAAGGAGTAATGGTTTTTAATCTGTAGATCCAACAGAGTTCTCTCTCTTGCAATATTTTATATCTATTTCCATCCCTTGATCGCAAATGGGCCCTATCAATGACAATAACCGTCATAGGGAACTCATTGGTCATACGTATGAGATTAAGATGTCTTGCTATTGCAGAATTTTTGTTACAGTTTTTGGAATCCCTTAAATGCTCTCTCACACTGGATCTATGTTCCCTAGAGGTCTGACCCACATATTGTTGAGAACAAAGGGGGCATTCTAAGAGGTAGACCACAAAGTCTGTTCTGCAGTTGGCATAAAAATGGACATTAAAACTCTCATTTGTCACAGAACTAGAAAACTTGTGATCCAATTTCAAAACATCAAATGTAATACATAAACTAGTACCACATCTGAATGTACCCCTCCTCATCCAATTCCTCCTAAATTTGTGATTCGATGCCCCCTTGGAGTATGATAATGTATGTATTGGCTATATTTCCCTTAGAGAAAATTATGGGTCTCTCTTGGACCCTCAAAAGTAAAATTAAACTAGAAGAAAAACTGGAGGGGGATGAACATGATAACAAGAGATAAGGGCCTCTTATGGACTCGTACACTTACGCTAACAATATAATAAAATAGCTAACACTCTGAGTTAGTTACAGTATTTAGATACTGGCTTGGGGAATGATGAACATGTAGCTCTATAAGACACTGTTGACATAGTAAGGTAAAAGATACAAATGTAACACCACTTGTAGAGCTATAAATACACAGTACGCTATAAACTTCTCATTTATTAAGTAAGCTAATGATATCCAGATATCTAGAATAGTCAAATTAGAAATATGGTGAGTATTGGCGGTCTATATTTATAAGTAAGAGCTCAGAAGGATCACACATAAATAGGGCTGTAACATAAGCAACATACTAGTACAAAATTTAAGACCCAGCTCCGCCATCTCGGCCGTGGACAAAGGAGTAGCATACACTATGAATAAGGCCCTACGACACAACTATGTACGGTGCAGAAAACTCTTCCGTAACTGGGGGATAACTATAGGTATTGTTATGCAGATCCTTTAAGACTAGAAATAAAAAAGCTCCAATGGGGGGATTACACATTATGCAGAGAATTGTCTTATGGTGAGTGAATTATTATGAACAGTATAAGGGAAGCAGAGCAGTTGGTAGTCTAACTTCTAGGTATATATTTCATGTCAGACACACCGTGGTTAATACTCAACCTAAAAGAGACACAGGCGATGACAATGGACTTTAAATTTAAAACATATATATAGTCTAACTTAGCCTTCTAGAGGTGAGGATAATATAAAATAAGAACCTGGAAATCCAAACCAGATCATGAAGGTGATATAGGCAATTGCAACAAGACATAAGCATAGTAAGAAGGTAATCAGGTTGTAGAAAAGCTCCTGGGTTCCCAAATAATAAAAAAGTTCTATAGTGCGTACAGAGTAAAAAGCTTATGGAGGAGAGTGGAGTCCCACCATATAGAGATAGCTACTCTGCAAGTCAACTCATTAAGGTCAGGAGGCTGCATTCCTTTGACCCCTCACACAAATAACCCCTTCCCCCCTATTCCCCACTTCACTAATCTAAATCTTATCTAAAATAAACACACAGACACAGGAGTTATGGCGAAATGTGGAAAGGTCACGATTTATTATCTTAAAGGAATTTTGCCACCTTTAAGCTTTGTCTTGCAAAATTCAGCCATAAATAAACTTTAAACACCAAACAATGCCACTGCATTAGAAACCAGAATTTTGGGACCCACGCCTAGGGGGGGTGGACCTGAAACCCGCCCCCCCCCCCCCAGCAGGGCATTGGAGGAGTGAGAACCCACGGCATAGCCCTCCCCCTAGATAGACTACTGGGTCACCCCTCAGGGCTGAGTATGCCGCGGGATACTCCCACCCCCATTCTGCCCCGCCCAGGTGCCGGACCCAAACTTCACCGCCACCAAAGAGCCCCTCTTTCGGCCATCATCTTTCCACTTTCCGTGACCTTTCCTTACCTTTACCAACTCTTGGCACATCCCTCTGATGTCCACCAGCAGTTGGTCATTCCCCTCATCCATTAGGTGCACTCCATTCCATCTGAATAGCTCCTCCTTTTTTGCCGCTATCAGTGGGTGCTCCAACACTCTGCCCCCTATCTCCCTCATTAGTTTTGCTGCTACCTGGTTCCCCTTTCTCCTTGATCTATATCCTGCTTTGCTCGTGTATGATTTCCTCCAATATAACCTTGACACTATATTGGACCATATCACCTGCACCGATGGCCATGCTACTTTTAACCATCTCATCCCCCCTGCGACTTTCTCCTCTAGGTCTCTGAGCAGGTATGCTCCTATGTCATTCCCCCCTAGATGTATAATCAGGGCATCAGGACACCCCCATCTCTGCCTAACTACTAACTGGTCTTGCCTATCCATCTACTGCTAGCCTCCTTGTGTGAAAAACCTAAATGCAATCCTAGCGCAGTTGCTGCCGCCCTAGCTTGCGCCCAGTAAATGTAGGAATGCCCTACTATCTACACCCTTAATGCTTTGCCTGTAATAAAACAAAAAAATTTTTTTTAACCGATAGACACTATTTTTACGACGCCTTTTTTTTTTTATATGTGCACTGTCACTCCCAACAAACATCACCCCAATGTTGCCCAAAATAACCCTTCTCGCCCTACTCCTTTTGCATCCTTATGTATGACTTATATGCTGTGGATTTCCATCTCCCCTGCTTTTTAATCTGTTCATCTGAGCAACCTTTACTTGCCGCCACGGTCGCTGCCCCTATTCTAAATGAGTGTGGTGCAAAGTATGCACTTCCCCAACCCAGTTTTTTTACTACCCTCTGCAGCACGATCTTAAACTGAAAAATTGTTATCTCTGACCCGTCTGCATGCCGCAGGAATGTGCGACCCCCTTTCCTCTGTGTTGCTAGGTAACCCTTGACACAGGCCACCGGGCACATTGCCCCCCCCTGTTCCTGCCATATTCAGCCATGCCCCTTTTCCTTCCTTGTCTGTCTTGAACCGTCTCACAAATATTAGTATTGCTTCCTCCCCACATCTTACATCCCCTGTCTCTACCCCCCTTTTCCTACTTTTCTGTTTTTTGGTAACAACTCCCCTATTCTCATTGCTCCATGAAATGCCACTATGAAAGCCGTTCTGAAGATTAGCGCCTCGTCCCGGTTTGCGCTAACCCCCTCCAATGCCCCTGCCATTTTTTGTAGTCTGCCCTCTGTTATTGGTTCCCTTTTATCTGCTCCCTTTTCCTCATCTCTTCCCCATGCCCTCGCTATCTTCTTTACTATGAACTTCTTGGACCAATCTATACACCCGTTTAGCTGCACACAATATGATATCCCCGCTAATACAGCACCCAGTCGCCCTTTTCTAACACCTTCTCTCTGCAGCACCATCAACCATTCTAGGAATCTTCCTTCCTCCCCTTCTTTTGCTCCCTCCTTATGTTTGCACCACTGTCCCCAATATTTCCTGTATACTGCCCATGTACTTGGTGCCAGGGCTTTCTCAACCAGTTCCTCAATTCCTTCTATCCATTGCCAATCTTCCAAAGAAGCATAGGGCAACATTCACCTTCCTGTCTGGCATTGGGTGCAAGCGCCCTAAACTTCTCCCACTTAAAACGAGATAGTGCATTAGCAACTACGTTTCTGAAACCTGGAATGTGCTTTGTCCTGACACAGATTATGTTTTAAACATTTCAGAACCAATTAACTTAGGTACCTAATTACCGGCAGTGATGACGCAGATAGCTGATTGATGACCTCAACCACTCCCATATTGTCTGACCAGCATATTGTCTTATTTGCCAACTTTTCGCCCCATAGCTCCATGGCCACCATTATGGGGAATAGTTCCAGCAGTACCAGGTTCTTAACCCAACCTATTTCCTTCCATCTTTTGGGCCATCCTCCCGTGCACCACCTCCCCTGGAAATAAGCTCCGTAACCCAGCCCCCCTGCCGCATCCGTGTATAGCTCTAATTCTACCGCGGGCGCCACCTCCTGCCATATGCGCACCATGTGGAATTCTTGTAAGAATTGGTCCCATATTTTCAAATCCTCCCTCATCTCCTTCGTCACCCTAATCATGTGCTCAGGCTTTTTTGCACCTTTCGTGCCTAACTCCAAACGCCTTTTGAAAATCCTCCCAAAGTTTTCTGCATCTACCTCAGTGTTACCTTTTTTCACATTGCCATCCATGCTATCAGCGCCCTAGCTTTTTCCACCTTAGCCTCGGGTAGCTCGCACTGCCCTTTTTCAGAATCTATCATTATACCTAAAAATGCTAGTCTCACTCAAGGGCCCTCCGTTTTTTTGTCTGCCACTGGAACCCCCAATTCTTCTAACAACCCTATCAGCCCTGCTTTCATGCTTTCACACCTGTCAGTACCGGCCCTTCCTACCACCATGAATCCCTCTTTTGCCTTGCTATCGTTAACCAGTGGAGAAAAGTGCTAAACTTTTCAAAAATTGAGCATGATATGGAGCACCCCATTGGCAGGCATTTATCCACATAAAATTGCCCATCCGCTTAAAGCTATCTGGATTCAGGGGCAGCAGCTGAAAGGCCGATTCAATATCTATCTTTGCCATCATGGCCCCCCTCCCTGCTTTCTTTACCATCTCCACCACGCTGTCAAATGATTGGTATTGTACGGCTGCTTCCGCTTTGTCGATAGCATCATTTACCGACCTACCCTTTGATATGATAAGTGATGTATCATGCGATACTTCCCCTCCTCCTTCTTGGGCACCACCCCCAAGGGGGAAATGACCAGAACTGCGATTGGCTTCTCTGCAAATGGGCCTGCCATCCTACCACCTTCTATCTCCTTCTCTAGCTTCTCCTTCAGTATCCCAGGGAGCTCCACTGCTGATTTCAGGTTCCTAGCTTTTATTGCCCCCATTACCACCCCTTTCACTGGTACTGTAAAACCATTGCTCAGCCCCCCAATTAATAAATCTCTATCCTCTATGATAGGGTATGACTGCAGCTCGCGCACCAGCCTATCTAATCTCAGTGGGGTTGGCGCCAATCCCCCCAGGTTGCCCTCCCCCCGCGCTTCCTTGGCTCCGAAAGGACTGCCTCCCATACCCATTATTACCTCCATTTTTTCTACAGTCTACCCCCGCGTGCGTCCCGCTACAGTATCTGCATATGTTTTTGAATCTGCATGCTCCTCCCTATCGCATTTTTTTTCGTTGTACGCCCAGCATTCCTTGCTATCGGTTCTCCCGCTCTTATTAGCATTAAAATTTGCAACCCGACCTCCTTGCCCATCCTGTACTCTCATTACCCTGGTGTATAGGTCCAGTATCTTTATACCAAAATCCCTCCTTCCCTTGTCACCTAATTGCAAGTTACCCTTCCTGAATTCCGTGTCGTAATCCTTCCATGCAAACCCTCCATATGTCGTGTAACACTCTGCTATAAAATGGATGTACCTTAACATGCCCTTCACCTTCCCTGTATTGGCTGATATAAAACACTCTGCGTATATGAGAATCCCTTTTACCCACTCCGTAAATGTTTGCTTAATCTTCTTTCCTTTACCCTCCTCCCCCCTGGATTTAAAGGCCGCTGCGTCCTTAGTTATCTCAAATATGTCCACATATTTCCCTTTCTGAGCCCTCGCAATTACCTTTGCTTTCAAGTGCGTTGTTAATGGCATTAACAGGGTCCCTGTTACCTCATCGTCCCCATTAAACACCTCCCCTGCTTCCTCCTGTTCATGCATTATAATCCCCTTCCCCGTACCTTTGCCCTGTTTCGCATATATTTTTCTCACTATTTTTAATATCCTCTTCTCCACTTCCCCTTTTATATTCTCGTCCTCTGAGTCTAATTCTGATGAGCTATCTGATACATAACTGTTCAAGCACAATATTTTCTTACCCTGCTTTGCACCTTGTCCGCCGCCTGTTACTCCTGCTGCATCCATCTGCTTTGCTGCTCCTGCTTCCACCCCCTTTAACGGGGGTGCTCCTGCTACCACAATGTTTTCCCCCGCATTGCTGCTGGGTACTTCCATTGGCTCCTGCTGCCGTGGTTGCTCCAGCGGACCTGCTCCTTCTCTTTGCTCTGTGGAGGTAACATAGTAGTATTAACATTTGCTCTCATATCTTGCATTCCCGGTGCCTGCGCCGTTCCCCTTTCCCTATTGCCGTTAACCATTGCTAACTCCCCCTGTCCCTCCATCCCTTGCCCCCCTACCCCCCTTCTTCCCCCTTCCTCTGTCCTTCTCCCCTTCCCCTTTCCTCTCCTTCCTCTAAATCCCTTACCTCTGACTCCTCCTCTATTAACCTATAACTGTTCCCCTCAATGTCCCTAATCACCCTCCTATTCCCTGCATTTCCCCCCATCCCCCATGCTCTCTTTTGTGGCCTAAGTACCTCCTCACCCTCTCTCCTAAAAACATCTATCCTACTGGGCTCCCCATAGCCCCCAATCCGCCGCCCATGCCCCCCTGCTTGCCCTTTGTTCCCAACTTGGCCCCTGGTCCCAACCTCCCCATGCTCTCTCACTCCACTCCCTTGGCCTGTTTTGCGACTGCCTAAAAGCCTCACTCGGCCCACCGGGACCGCCACGAACACCCTCCGCCCCCCATCCTCCCCACCCGTATCCCCGCTGTGCTGCACCTATCCTCTGTGGGTCCCGGTCCCAACTGCTACCGCCCGCTGCATACAACCCTCTGAAACCAGCCTCCTCCTCCCAAGATGGCCGCCCCCATGAAGACCCATCCACCCTTGACTCACTGAATGCGCGCGCATGCGCAGCTAAACCCATGTGACAGCCCCTTACACTATCGTCACCGGGGTTCCTCCTAGCCACGGTGACGTCACTTGGGCCTGCGCGATGCGCTCCACTCTCTTCATGCTGCCTCTCGCTCGCGCCCTTGCTGCCCTCATGAATAATGCTCCCACTGCTGCTGCCCTCTGCCCCTGTGGGATACTATCGATGCTGGGTGTGGGGCTCAACATGAATATATCTGGTATCCAACCGCTGCCCACCGGAGAGAGACTTACCCTATCTTCCCCTCCAGCACCGCTCCCACTCGGCACCTTACCTGCTCTCCGTTTACCCCTGCATGGGGTGCTTTCCTCCCGGAGGCTTACCTGCACCACTGCCAATGACCCAACCTCCACTGTGCCTTCTCCGGATATCACCTCTCCTGGGGCTGCCTGCTGCTCCCTCCTGTCCTTTTCCATCTTCCTGATCCTCTTCTGTGCCTGGATTGCCCTAGTCTTCCAGACCGTCTCTCCTTCATCCAGGTATTGTCTTGACATTCTTCGGTTCCTTGCTGCCATTCTTCAAGCTGCAACAAACAAAGAAAAAAGGTTAGTGACTACTCCTTGCAGTCCCCCTCCTTATATCCCTTCTTTCACTGCCCCTCCCCTGTCCCTTTTCTTGACCAATGCCTGTTCTTTTGGCTCCAGCAGTCTTTTCCTCTTATCTTGCTACAACCCCCACACCAGGCATACCTAACTCTCCTATTGTTCTCCCCCAGCAGCGACTCCCTTATGTCGTTCCCCTCACATACGTTCCATACACTGTTTTTGGGTGCTTAGATGGGCAGTTAGTTAAAGTCCTAACCTATTCCATGTCATCAGCATAAAGGTAGATGGTCTGTTACCTCCAATAATGGCAATTCAGAGCCCCCATATTGGAATCTGGGTGGATAGTAGCTAACCATCACAGCTGTACCACCTAATGTGTGCACCTCCTGGTCAGCAGACAAAGTGGGTGAGAGCAGGGGATCTCTCTAGCAAGAGCTCGGTAGACAGTATGACTAGCAAGAGCTCAGTAGACAGTATGACTTCACCGCCTGATAGTTAAACCTTTGCACCTCTACTTGAAGAGCTTTGCTCGCATATGTATGGCATGCAAGAATCCCAAGTTTCAGAATGCCAGATGTCCCATGGGTTTCAGGAGATCTGCCTGTAAGCTCATTAAGCCATGTTGACTCCGCAGCCACCAAACCACAAGGCAAAGTCTTACCTCCGGTGTTCTGGCCGGAGCTTAGCGGAGAGGTTGGATGTAGTAATCCCAATTCAATGCTTCTAGTGTCCAATGCTTTACAGACAACCAGATCCGAGTTGTTGCACAGCTCCTTTCCATTTTCCAGTCTGCTGGAATCTTCAGCTGCTTGTTGCTGGTACAATGATTGTGGTAGCAGGAGTCGGGGCCCCAAAGCCCTGCCATTCCCATTTAAGTTAGAGGTGAAGGTTGCCGCAGCATCACACATATGTTTAGTCATATGGAAAGGGTTAAATGCCTCTCTTATCTTGTTTATGAGATCATTATGGTGTTCCAACTTGGGTATTGAAGAGAAGTGTATTAGGCAAGTCAATGAAGAATATAGTGTTAATTTATGATTATTTATCCTATTACAGGAGATCTTAACACCAGTATTGGGGGTGGTATTTTGCGGCAGCCCCAGACCTATGCCTCATACCTCGCACACAGGATTTGCTTCTCGAGATCTTCAGGCTTCTATGCCTGTGAAGAAATCCGACGCATAGCTGTCTCAAAGAACATAGGCACAAACCATCAAATCATCCACTCTTAGCATCTGTCACATCCCTGCTAAGTAGACGTTCACAAAAGTGTAGGATAATGCAGATTTGCTGTGGGAAACGTATTGAAAAACTTTTAAATTTCAAGAGCTTCACAAAGACATGTCCTGCCACTTTGAGAGCAGGCTCTGCCCCCCAGAATATTACAAATTTTGTTAAACTGATTGGAGTATTCTGTTGAGAACACCATTGTGTCTTGGGAAAATTCTCGTCTCTTTCTTGAGCCATAAACAAAATCCTTTTGCGATGTATTTCTCACACCCTTAAGGGAATCTTTTAGGGTCTTCTCACTATAACCTCTCTGTTTTACTCTATCAGTAAGTGCTGTCACTTGATTTGCAAAGGACTCAGAATTTGTGTTCCTCCCCATACGTACAAATTGGCCTCTAAAGCAGGTAACAAAAACGACATGTGTAGGGATCTGCTCACAATCCGGTATTTTTATTGTCAAATCCACTTAGTTAAAAACAAACATATCGGTCAGGATCAATCAATACAGTAGATCCATGTACAAGCAGTCTGACACGTTTCAGCTGCCTGCCGTAATCGTAGAGCAGCCTGATCAGAAGTAGACTTGTGCAGCCAAGAACATTTCATTTTGGATTTACATTTGTTTTTGTTAAACCGTTGACCGTGTTAAGCCTCATTAGCATCGCCAGGGCTCTGGCAAGAATAGAATTGGGTTAGCGTGCTCTCCAGTGCACAAAAGGTATTAACCCTAGAAAAAAATGAAGGAAACAAATGAATACTGATGAATTTCATCCGTATTTATTTGTTTTCTTTCATTTTCATTGGTGCATTAATTGTGCTATTCGTTTTGTCAAAACAAAACGAATATCCATTTTTCGCTACAAATGTGTATTCGAACAAAACAAATGCACCTCTCTAGTCAGAAGGCTGCAGACATCCCTTACCAAAAGATTTCTTGGAATATTTTTCAATGTGAAAATGGCAAGGGCAAAAGATAGAACTACTGCTCCTTTTTTTATACCCAGTCTACCAAAAAGCAGCTGACTTGGGTTAAGCTTTTTCACTGTAGTGGGTGGAGCACCATGTGCTGGTTAAGTCAAGGAAGTTGTTGCACAAAGAGTGATGGGTAAATATTATCATTTAGTGATATTTTTCTGCCATGGCACACTTTTAATGATTAAAACAATAATAGTTTTTTAGTTTAACTAACTGCATCATTAGCAATATTGCAACAGTAATATTTGCCTGTTTGTTATTTTCTTCTGTGTTTATACTTTGCCAGAATTGATCTAGCAAGATGCTGTTGAGGATGTACCATCCGCTTGTTTTCTGCATGAAGAGCAAGAGGGTCAACAATCTGAACACGAGGGGAGGCTGTTTGCAGAATATATCGTAGGAAGAACTTTGGGACCACTCCAGCGCATCAGAGAAGTCACTACCTTGACATATCTGAAGGACAGAATGCCTTCTTGTAGAAAAAAGAGAAGAAATGGCACTACTCTATTGAATTAGAGGTAACACTATCCTAATACTATATTTATTATATATGTGTGAGTGTGCTGGTGCTTAGTATCAAAACAAAACTTTATTTACAATTTCAACAGAGAAGTTGACTAGGATAATATTATAGCACTCTTCCCTCAATTGGAGAGTCCATGCATGTAGGAGTATTAGAAATTTAAAATATAAACTTTATTATCACCTTTAAAATTGGGCTACAATCAATTTAAAAACAGTTGCAGCAAGATAGCCAAACTTTATATGCAATATAGAATACAAATGTTACCGTGATATTGGGTCACGTATGTTAGTACATTGAATAATTCAAACACTGAATATTGGTATATCTTAGTACTGAATTTTATTAAATGACTAACAGATTGTTAGATATTCCAACAGTGTTGATTGAGTATAGTATGTATATGTTATCACTTACTTATATAATATGCCAGTTATAAGGAGATAGTGTACTATGCCTCAAGGAATAATCTACTATTCGTACTAGATATATATATATAAAATATTTTAACTCTTTAGCTTGTGGCCATACACATATTAACTGTCAGTTATTATATTTTAAGCATAATCTTGTAAATATGATTAAAGTGCTAGATTATGTGTTATCATAGTAATTCACACACAGACATTTGTTAAATAATGGTTATTATTCACATCTATAATCATTTACCACAATGAACCTATAGTGATTTTGCAACATAGTAACTTCATTCCATCAGGAAATAGTAATTGTTGCACAGATTATATATTTGTAGCCGTTCAAATGTTATACTGTGGATTTATGTATCATTATTAATGTGACCAAAGCTATATAGATCAATTATTCGAGCTCGCTTACAGGTCACCCGAGTGATATTGCCAAGTAACCACTAAAACAATGATTAATTAATGAATTAACTAATTTGATCAGAGTATGTCATGTTTGGTGAGCATTAAATAAAAAATGAGCTAAATATCTCTGCAGATTTTATATATATTAAGCGTCTATATAGTTAGAGTCACTGCTGAAACAAAATGCCTACTGTTTGCAGCTAGTAGTACTAATGGGTCATTATGTTTAGCCTGATTACGTTTAGCTGTGTACTGCTATTACTATAGGGTAACACACTATAGCAACAAACATTTATAGCAGCAAACCAATGTTTCACAGTGAATCCCAATGGGGTTTTAACCACATAATCTATTATAGTTAACTAATTCAATCAGAGTAAGTAATGTTTGGTGAGCATTAAATAAAATGAGCTAGGTATCTCTGCATATTAAACTAGAGCGTCTATATAGTTAAAGTAGCTGCTGGTTGTACTATTAGGTCATTATGTTAAGCTATGTACTGCCAATACTATAGGATATAAATGCTTGTTTCCTTTATCAGGTATTAATACAATTGGCACAATATAGCAACGAACATTTATAGCAGCAAACAATTGTTTCACAGTGAATCTCAATGGGGTTTTGACCACACAATCTAATAAAACGTTGCTAAGGACTGAGCATTGCAGAGTCCTATTCTACATATACTTGCCCTAAACCTCAAATAATGACGGTACTTATGTTTGAGAGATTTGGGTAAAGTATAGGCTATCGCTGACAAATTTAAAATACAGGATTCCCTTCCCTTAAGGGGGAAACAGGAAGGGAATCCTGTATTTTAAATTAGTCAGCGATTTAGTCACCAAGATATCTCGTCAAGTGACCCATTCAGTTCCAGATGGAGGTGTAGAATACTGCTAAGTGTCAAGTAACGCCTAACACAAACTATGCTTCCAACTGTGTCTCTGGCAACATTCAGTGCCTTTGCTATCTTTATGTATCCTCTTCTTTGTTTGTGAAGGGCGATGAACTCTTCTCTTAAACTTTTTGGACCATTCTTTTGACTTACCCATATTTCTAACATGCAGTCAAAGGTGACACTCAACATACCCATAGCCAGTTCAGGTATTTCATGTGTTCTAGCTCAAGCACACCTGGTGCAACTAATGAAGCCCTTGATTAGATGCATCGGGTGTGCTTAAGACAACAGCTGTTTTTGATGTGCATCTCTGTAATGAGAAGGGGTGTGGTCTAATGACATCAACACCCTATATCAGGTGTGCATAATTATTAGGCAACTTCCTTTCCTTTGGCAAAATGGGTCAAAAGAAGGACTTGACAGGCTCAGAAAAGTAAAAAATAGTGAGATATCTTGCAGAGGGATGCAGCACTCTTAAAATTGCAAAGCTTCTGAAGCGTGACCATCGAACAATCAAGTTTTTCATTCAAAATAGTCAACAGGGTCGCAAGAAGCGTGTGGAAAAACCAAGGCGCAAAATAACTGCCCATGAACTGAGAAAAGTCAAGCGTGCAGCTGCCAAGATGCCACTTGCCACCAGTTTGGCCATATTTCAGAGCTGCAACATCACTGGAGTGCCCAAAAGCACAAGGTGTGCAATACTCAGAGACATGGCCAAGGTAAGAAAGGCTGAAAGACGACCACCACTGAATAAGACACACAAGCTGAAACGTCAAGACTGGGCCAAGAAATATCTCAAGACTGATTTTTCTAAGGTTTTATGGACTGATGAAATGAGAGTGAGTCTTGATGGGCCAGATGGATGGACCCGTGGCTGGATTGGTAAAGGGCAGAGAGCTCCAGTCCGACTCAGACGCCAGCAAGGTGGAGGTGGAGTACTGGTTTGGGCTGGTATCATCAAAGATGAGCTTGTGGGGCCTTTTCGGGTTGAGGATGGTGTCAAGCTCAACACCCAGTCCTACTGCCAGTTTCTGGAAGACACCTTCTTCAAGCAGTGGTACAGGAAGAAGTCTGCATCCTTCAAGAAAAACATGATTTTCATGCAGGACAATGCTCCATCACACGCGTCCAAGTACTCCACAGCGTGGCTGGCAAGAAAGGGTATAAAAGAAGAAAATCTAATGACATGGCCTCCTTGTTCACCTGATCTGAACCCCATTGAGAACCTGTGGTCCATCATCAAATGTGAGATTTACAAGGAGGGAAAACAGTACACCTCTCGGAACAGTGTCTGGGAGGCTGTGGTTGCTGCTGCACGCAATGTTGATGGTGAACAGATCAAAACACTGACAGAATCCATGGATGGCAGGCTTTTGAGTGTCCTTGCAAAGAAAGGTGGCTATATTGGTCACTGATTTGTTTTTGTTTTGTTTTTGAATGTCAGAAATGTATATTTGTGAATGTTGAGATGTTATATTGGTTTCACTGGTAAAAATAAATAATTGAAATGGGTATATATTTGTTTTTTGTTAAGTTGCCTAATAATTATGCACAGTAATAGTCACCTGCACACACAGATATCCCCCTAAAATAGCTATAACTAAAAACAAACTAAAAACTACTTCCAAAACTATTCAGCTTTGATATTAATGAGTTTTTTGGGTTCATTGAGAACATGGTTGTTGTTCAATAATAAAATTAATCCTCAAAAATACAACTTGCCTAATAATTCTGCACTCCTTGTATATATATATATATATATACAGTATATTCAAAGCCCAGAGCAAGAAGGCATTCTTTATTTACAATTTCAATAGAGAAGTTGACTAGGATACTATTATGAACAGCAGTTAGACAGCCAGCAAGTAAAGTCCAATCACTGTTCTGTTTATTATAAGGCATCACAGACTTTTATAGACAATGGTTACAGAATATGGGGTTAAACAAAAGACATATCATAATCACACCATTCCACACAGTATGCTTAGAACAAGAACTTCATAGTAAAAATAAGGAGTATTTTTAATGAGCAAGGAGTGTTAGATAAAAGTATACCTGGGTGCATCACCCAACACCTTAGCAAGGCCATCAGACAAATTATTGAGATAAAGTGTTCAGCTTAGAACATCAACATATTTTTTTCTCACAGTATAATAAGCTATGTTACAATTAACTATAATAAACCATTCTTAAAATGGAGTCTAACAAAATTTATGAGTAGAGACAAAATGGTGTCAGTGATGTTATATATTCTTACATTTCACCCTTTTATTCTAACAGAATAACATACTATAAAATAGATTACGAGTTTTGCGTTATGAGTGAAAAAGCATTGTTATGCTTCATAACGCTGCTTTTTCCCTAATGCCGCTATTACAAGTCTTGTAGGTATAGGTGTACCGCACACCTTTTTGGCCGTCACGCAACGCCAGTACCTCACTTTAAAAAAGTCCTTTTTCAATGGGACTTCCATAGCGCTGGTATTACGAGTTTGACTGAAGGCCAAAAAGTGAGCGGTACACCCTATACTGACAAGATCCGTACCGCCATCTAAAGTCAGTAGTTATGAGTTTTACGTTACAAAGCTGTACCATAAAACTCATAACTAAAGTGTTAAAAAGTACACTAACACCCATAAACTACCTATTAACCCCTAAATCGAGGCCCTCCCGCATCGCAAACACTATAAAAAAAGTGATTAACCCCTAATCTGCCGCTCCAGACATTACCGCCACTATTAAAATTTATTAACCCCTATTCCGCCACTCCCCGACATCGTCACCACTATAATAAACCTATTAACCCCTGAACCTCCACCCTCCCACATCGCAAACACTATTTAAAGATTATTAACCCCTAATCTGCCGTCCGCCCACACCGCCGCTATAATAAACATATTAACCACTAAACCGCAAGCCCCCCACAATGAAATATACTAAAATAAATTATTAACCCCTAAACCTCTGACCTCCCACATCACTAACTCTACATAAATATATTAACCCCTAATCCTAACCATAACGTAACCCTAAGTCTAACCCTAAGGTAACCCTAAACCTAACACCCCCTAACTTAAATATAATTAAAATAAATCTAAATAAACCTTGCAATTATTAACTAATTAATTCCTATTTGAAACTAAATACAAACTTACCTGTAAAAAAAAACCTAAGCTAGCTGCAAAATAACTAATAGTTATATTGTAGCTATCTTAGGTTTTATTTTTATTCCACAGGTAAGTTTGTATTTATTTTAACTAGGTAGACTAGTTAGTAAATAGTTATTAACTATTTGCTAACTACCTAGTTAAAATAAATACAAAGTTACCTGTAAAATAAAACCTAACTGCCTTACATTAAAAACTAACATTACAATAAAATGAAATAAATTAAATTAATAAAATACAATTTACTAAATTACAAAAAAAATAATCACTAAATTAC
This sequence comes from Bombina bombina, assembly GCF_027579735.1. Taxonomy (NCBI): domain Eukaryota; kingdom Metazoa; phylum Chordata; class Amphibia; order Anura; family Bombinatoridae; genus Bombina; species Bombina bombina. The sequence continues at coordinate 1,473,531,770 of NC_069499.1, read as the reverse complement.
AAAAAATAAAAAACGAAATGATCAAAAATAAAAATGAATTACTCCTAATCTAATAGCCCTATCAAAATAAAAAAGCCCCCCAAAATAAAAAAAACCCCTAGCCTACACTAAACTGCCAATGGCCCTTAAAATGGCCATTTGTGGGGCATTGCCCCAAAGAAATAAGCTCTTTTATCTGTAAAAAAAAAAAAAAAAACACCCCCCAACAGTAAAACCCACCACCCACACAACCAAACCCCCCAAATAAAAACCTATCTAAATAAACCTAAGCTAACCATTGCCCTCAGTCAATCAGCCAATAGGATTGAGCTTTCATCCTATTGGCTGATTGGAACAGCCAATAGAATCAGAGCTCAATCCTATTGGCTGATTGGATCAGCCAATAGGATTTTTTTCCCCTTTAATTCCTATTGGCTGATAGAAATCTTTCAACCAATAGGAATGTAAGGGACGCCATTTTGGATGACGTCACTTAAAGGGAACCTTCATTTTCCAGCGACGATCATAAGAAGAGGATGCTCCGCGCCGGATGTCTTGAAGATGGACCCACTACCCGCCGGATGAATGAAGATAGAAGATGCCATCTGGATGAAGACTTCTTCTCGCTTGGATGAGGACTTCGCCGGATGGATGAAGATCGAAGAGGCCTCCTGGATGAAGACTTCTTTCTGCTTGGATGAGGACTTCACCGGCTGGATGAGGATGGATGTCCGGACTTCGATAAATGTAACTGGATCTTCGGGGGTTAGTGTTAGGTTTTTTAAGGTTTTTTTGGGTGGGTTTTTTTTAGCTTAGGGTTTGGGCGATGTAAAAGAGCTAAATGCCCTTTTAAGGGCAATGCCCATCCAAATGCCCTTTTCAGGGCAATGGTTATCTTAGGTTTATTTAGATAGGTTTTTATTTGGGGGGTTGGTTGGTTGGGTGGTGGGTTTTACTGTTGGGGGGTGTTTGTATTTTTTTTTACAGTTAAAAGAGCTGATTTCTTTGGGGCAATGCCCCACAAAAGGCCCTTTTAAGGGCCATTGGCAGTTTAGTGTAGGCTATGGGTTTTTTTATTTTGGGGGGCTTTTTTATTTTGATAGGGCTATTAGATTAGGAGTAATTCGTTTTTTTATTTTTGATAATTTCGTTTTTTATTTTTTATAATTTAGTGGGGGGGGTTTTGTAAGTTAGAAAATGGTATTTTAATCATTTAATTTATTTTATTTTATGGTAATTTTCGTTTTTAGTGTAAGGCAGGTTAGGTTTTATTTTACAGGTAACTTTGTATTTATTTTAACTAGGTAGTTAATAACTATTTACTAACTAGTCTACCTAGTTGAAATAAATACAAACTTAGCTGTGAAATAAAAATAAAACCTAAGAGAGCTACAATTTAACTATTAGTTATATTGTATCTAGCTTAGGTTTTATTTTACAGGTAACTGTATTTAGTTTTAAATAGGAATTATTTAGGTAATAATTGTAAGGTTTATTTAGATTTATTTTAATTATATTTAAGTTAGGGGGTGTTAGGGTTAGGGTTAGACTTAGGCTTAGGGTTACATTAGGGTTAGGGTTATGCTTAGGGTTAGGTTTACTTTAGGGTTAGGTTTAGGTTTAGGGGTTAATATATTTATTTAGTATTAGTGATGTTGGAGGCCAGAGGTTTAGGGGTTAATAACTTTAGTATAGTGGTGGCGTCATTGGGGGCGGCAGATTAGGGGTTAATAACTGTAATGAGGTGGTGGCGATGTTAAGGGCGACAGATCGGGGGTTAATAAGTGTATTTAGGTGGCGGTTATGTTAGGGGCAGCAGATTAGGGGTTAATAACTGTATGTAGGTGGCGGCAATATCGGGAGCAGCAGATTAGGGGTCAATAGTTTTATTTAGTTGGCGGCGATGTTAAGGGTGGCAGATTAGGGGTTAATAACATTATGCAGGTGGCGGCAATGTCAGGGATGGCAGATTAGGGGTGTTTAGACGTTGTTTTTATGTTAGGGTGTTAGGTTTAAACATAACTTTTTCTTTCCCCATAGACATCAATGGGGCTGCCTTACAGAGCTTTTGTGTCCGCGATCGCAGGTGTTTTTTTTGCAGGCTCTCCCCATTGATGTCTATGGGGAAATCGTGCACGAGCACGTCAAAGCAGCGCTTGTATTTGGGTGCGGTATGGAGCTCAACGCAACCATATCGCCTGTACAAGCCTGCTTTTTGTAAACTTGTAATAGCAGTGCTGTAGGGAGGTGAAATAATGCCGCTTTTGTGGAGGTCGTTAATTTCCCTATAGCGCTGAAAACTTGTAGTCTAGCTGTATGAAAATTAAACAACTATATAAAAAGCACAGAAAATACACCCTGTTCCAAATTATTATGCAAATTCTATTTCAGTGTCACAAAAGACAAAAAAAAAAAATTTCAGTTTAACTCATGGATGGCATTGTGTTTCAGGGCTCTTTTGATCACTGAAAACAATCTCCGACACCTGTAATAATTAGATTGCCAGGTGAGCCCAATTAAAGGGAAAACTACTAAAGGAGGGTGTTCCACATTATTAAGCAGAGCACCATTTTCAAGCAATATGGGGAAGAAAAAGGATCTCTCTGCTGCCAAAAAGAGTAAAATAGTTCAATGCCTTGGAAGAGGTATGAAAACATTAGATATTTCAAGAAAACTTAAGCGTGATCATCGCACTATTAAGAGATTTGTGGCTGATTCAGAGCACAGATGGGTTCGTGCAGATAAAGGCACATTGAGGAAGAGTTCTGCCAGATTCATGCATCGAATCAAGAATCAAGAATCAAGAGAGCAGCTGCTAAAATACCATTACATAGCAACAAACAGATATTTGAAGCTGCTGGTGCCTCTGGAGTTCCACGGACATCAAGGTGTAGAGTCCTCCAGCGTCTTGCAACTGTGCATAAACCTTCCATTCGGCCACCACTAACCAATGCTCACAAGCAGAAACGGCTGCATTGGGCAGAAAAATACATAAGGACTAATTTTCAAACAATCCTGTTCACTGATAAGTGCCGTGCAACCCTGGATGGTCCAGATGGATGGATTAGTGGATGGTTGGTGGACAGCCACCCTGTTTCAACAAGGCTGCAACGTCAGCAAGGTGGTGGTGGAGTCATGTTTTGGGCCGGAATCATGGGAAGAGAGCTGGTCGGTCCCTTTAGGGTCCCCGAAGGTGTAAAGATGACCTCTGCAAAGTATGTGGAGTTCCTGACTGACCACTTCCTTCCCTGGTACAGAAGGAAGAACTATGCTTTCTGTAATAAAATCATCTTCATACATGACAATGCACCATCTCATGCTGCAAAGAATACCTCTGCATCAATGGCTGCTATGGGGATAAAAGGAGAGAAAGTCATGGTGTGGCCTCCATCCTCCCCTGACCTCAATCCTATTGAGAACCTTTGGAGCATCCTCAAGCAAAAGATCTACGAGGGTGGGAGGCAGTTTACATCTGAACAGCAGCTCTGGGAGGCTATTTTGACATCTTGCAAACAAATTCAAGCAGAGACTGTCCAAAAACTCACAAGTTCAATGGATGCAAGACTTGTGAAGCTGCTATCAAATAAGGGGTCCTATGTTAAAAATGTAACGTGACCTGTTAAAATGTTTAAAAAGTTAAAATGTTGTTCAAAGTTTGATTAAAGTAGCTTTTGATTTCAGTAAATATGCTGCAAACACAACAAATGACAATTTTCAGTTCTTTACAACCTATAAAGTGTTTTGAAACTTACTGTGCGTAATAATTTGGAACAGGGCATTGTAAGTTTTTTATTTTGAAAAAAAAATACTGTTATCATTAGGAGGTTTTTTCAATAAAATTTGAATTGTACTCTTAATAGTTGATAACATGAGAATTATGCTGACTGTTTTTTACATCAATTATTTAGGTAAATGAGAAAGATATCATTGGCATAATAATTTGGAACAGGGTGTAGTACATCTATTAACAACGATATAAGCCTAACACTACGGTATATGAATCTATGTGAGAATACTGTAGAGAAATTCATTCACATTTACTCATTCACCTAGATTACAAGTTTTGCGTTTGTGTTTTAACGCTGAAAAAATGGTCATTTCAACGTTCAAACAGCACCACAGCCATTACAAGTCTTTTCGGTATAGGATGCTCTTTGAAGGGCAGGAAAAAGAGCTAAATGCCCTTTTAAGGGCAATGCCCATGCAAATGCCCTTTTCAGGGCAATGAGTAGATTAGGTTTTACTTTATTTTTATTTTGTGGGTTTGGGGGGTGGGGTTTTGTATACTGTTAGGGGGTGTTTGTTTTGTTTTGTAGCAAAAGAGCTGTTAACTTTCGGGCAATGCCCTACAAAAGGCCCTTTTAAGGGCCCACAAAAGGTCCTTTTAAGGGCCCCTGGTAGTTTATTATAGATTAGGCTTTTTTTAGGGTTAGGGTTAGGTTTAGGGGTTAATATAGTTTAATTAGGTTGTTGCGATGTGGGGGGCTGGCGGTTTAGAGGTTAATAGGTTTATTTAGTGGTAGTGATGTAGGAGGCCAGAGGTTTCGGGGGTTAATAACTTTATTTAGTAGCGGCAATGTCAGGGAGCGGCGGAATAGGGGTTAATAGAGTTATTATAGTGTGGGTGATGTTGGGGTGCAGGGGAATAGGAGTTAATAACTTTATTATAGTGGCGGCGATATTGGGAGCGGCAGATTAGGGGTTAATATCTTTATTTAGGTGGCAGCGATATCGGGGGCGGCAGATTAGGGGTTAATAACATTATGTAGGTGGCGGCGATGTCAGTGGGCGGCAGATTAGGGGTGTTTAGACGTGGGGATTATGTTAGGGTGTTAGGTTTAAACGTTATCCTGATTGACTGCTTAAAGTCTTTTTATAGTAGGCAGTAAATACTTAGGAAATGTTTAGGTAAAATATCCTCCATTTTTACATAGAGATGTTCAGGTGATATTTACTAGTCAGTATTTTACAGCTATGCTGCATCATTTTCAAGTGCTTTAACATTTTGGTATCATGCCCCTTTAACATAACAATGTTGGTTGTGCAAAGCTAGGGAATGGGTAGTAAAGGCATAATCTATCTTTTTAAACAATAACAAATTTAGTTGATTGTCCTTTTAACATACATTCTATTGATTTGATAAAGCTCTATTCATCACTACTGTATAGTCTGTGTCATGGCACATGCTGTCAAGCAACTTTGTTGCTATGGTGGGTTTTTTACACGTCACATAATTTTTCACTTCTCAGCAGGTAGTTTCTTAACTGGAGTGTGAAAATCTGTCTGCAGTGAAGAGGGCTCACAATTACATATGTAAAGTTACATATGTATAGGTTTAGTTTTTTATATATATATATATATATATATATATATATATATATATATATATATATATATATATATAAAACATGGAAGGGAACTGCACTCCAAGACCGGACCTGGTACACATCCTGTGACTCAGCAACATCCAGCCCTGGGTGCTAAATAGCACTCCAAAAAAGCTGTGATGTCACCAGAGCCAGAGGCAGTTAACCCCAGTCCGGAATGGGTGCAAGAACCAAGGGGGATTACAAACAAAAAGTAATACAACACATAGAAACACCCAGCACTCACCAGCTAGCTCACAGCTAAGATAAAATCACAACTGGAAAGGTTAGTTACCGCATTTGGCCAAATGGGAAAGCTCAGGCACCAGGTCAAGGTCCTTTCCACTGCCTGAGTCCCTAACACAGCCACACCATCATGCGAGCTCACAAAGCCAAACAGACTGAGAACAACCCACCACCCACATACCCCTAATCTAACCCAAACCCCCCTTAAATAAACCTAACACTAAGCCCCTGAAGATCTTCCTACCTTATCTTCACCACACCGGGTTCACCGATCCGTCCACCGAAGTCTTGATCCAAGCCTCCAAAGTCTTGATCCAAGCCCAAGCGGGGACTGAAGAGTGACGTCCATCCTCCGGCTGAAGTGTTGATCCAAGCAGCGGTTGAAGAAGTCCATCTTCGGGCAGAAGTCTTCATCCTATCCGGGCAGAAGAGGACATCCGGTGCGGCAAATATCTTCATCCAGGCGGCATCTTCTATGTTGTTCCATCCGATGACGAGCGGCTGATCTTCAAGACATCCGGCGCGGAACATCCTCTTCTTCCGACGACTAGACGACGAATGAAGGTTCCTTTAAGGGACGTCATCCAAGATGGCGTCCCTCGAATTCCGATTGGCTGATAGGATTCTATCAGCCAATCGGAATTAAGGTAGGAAAATTCTGATTGGCTGATGGAATCAGCCAATCAAATTCAAGTTCAATCCGATTGGCTGATCCAATCAGCCAATCAGATTGAGCTCGCATTCTATTGGCTGTTCCGATCAGCCAATAGAATGTGAGCTCAATCTGATTGGCTGATCCAATCAGCCAATCGGATTGAACTTGAATCTGATTGGCTGATTCCATCAGCCAATCAGAATTTTCCTACCTTAATTCCGATTGGCTGATAGAATCCTATCAGCCAATCGGAATTCGAGGGACGCCATCTTGGATGACGTCCCTTAAAGGAACCTTCATTCGTCGTCTAGTAGTCGGAAGAAGAGGATGGATCCGCGCCGGAGGTCTTGAAGATCAGCCGCTCGTCATCAGATGGAACAACATAGAAGATGCCGCCTGGATGAAGATGGTTGCCGGACCGGATGTCCTCTTCTACCCAGATAGGATGAAGACTTCTGCCCGAAGATGGACTTCTTCAACCGCCGCTTGGATCAACACTTCAGCCGGAGGATGGACGTCACTCTTCAGCCCCCGCTTGGGCTTGGATCAAGACTTTGGAGGCTTGGATCAAGACTTCGGTGGACGGATCGGTGAACCCGGCGTGGTGAAGATAAGGTGGGAAGATCTTCAGGGGCTTAGTGTTAGGTTTATTTAAGGGGGGTTTGGGTTAGTTTAGGGGTATGTGGGTGGTGGGTTGTAATGTTGGGGGGGGGTATTGTATGTTTTTTTTCCAGGCAAAAGAGCTGAATTCTTTGGGGCATGCCCCGCAAATGGCCCTTTTAAGGGCTGGTAAGGTAAAAGAGCTATTCTATTTTAATTTTAGAATTGGTAGGGCATTTTTTTATTTTGGGGGGCTTTGTTATTTGATTAGGGGGCTTAGAGTAGGTGTAATTAGTTTAAAATTGTTGTAATATATTTCTAATGTTTGTAAATATTTTTTTATTTTTTGTAACTTAGTTCTTTTTTATTTTTTGCACTTTAGTTAGTTTATTTAATTGTATTTATTTGTAGGTATTGTATTTAATTAATTTATTGATAGTGTAGTGTTAGGTTTAATTGTAGATAATTGCAGGTATTTTATTTAAGTAATTTATTGATAGTGTAGTGTTAGGTTTAATTGTAACTTAGGTTAGGATTTATTTTACAGGTAATTTTGTAATTATTTTAACTAGGTAGCTATTAAATAGTTATTAACTATTTAATAGCTATTGTACCTGGTTAAAATAAATACAAAGTTGCCTGTAAAATAAATATTAATCATAAAATAGCTACAATATAATTATTCGTTATATTGTAGCTATATTAGGGTTTATTTTACAGGTAAGTATTTATCTTTAAATAGGAATAATTTATTTAATAAGAATTATTTTATTTCGTTAGAATAAAATTATATTTAACGTAGGGGGGTGTTAGTGTTAGGGTTAGACTTAGCTTTAGGGGTTAATACATTTATTATAGTAGCGGTGAGGTCCGGTCAGCAGATTAGGGGTTAATAATTGAAGTTAGGTGTCGGCGATGTTAGGGAGGGCAGATTAGGGGTTAATACTATTTCTTATAGGGTTATTGAGGCGGGAGTGAGGCGGATTAGGGGTTAATAACTTTATTATAGTAGCGGTGAGGTCCGGTCGGCAGATTATGGGTTAATAATTGTAGGTAGGTGGCGGCAGATTAGGGGTACATAGGTATAATGTAGGTTGCGGCGGTGTACGGAGCGGCAGATTAGGGGTTAAAAAAAATATGCAGGTGTCAGCGATAGCGGGGGCGGCAGATTAGGGGTTAATAAGTGTAAGGCTAGGGGTGTTTAGACTCGGGGTACATGTTAGGGTGTTAGTTGCAGACATAGGAAGTGTTTCCCCATAGGAAACAATGGGGCCGCGTTAGGAGCTGAACGCTGTTTTTTGCAGGTGTTAGGTTTTTTTTCAGCTCAAACTGCAACATTGTATCCTATGGGAGAATCGTGCATGAGCATGTTTTTGAAGCTGGCCGCGTCCGTAAGCACCGCTGGTATTGAGAGTTGCAATGGCGGTAAATTATGCTCTACGCTCCTTTTTTGGAGCCTAACGCAGCCATTCTGTGAACTCTAAATACCAGCGGTATTTAAAAGGTGCAGGCAAAAAAAAAGCACGCGTAGCTATCGCACCTCTTTTAACGCAAAACTCCAAATCTAGCCGTAATATAGCTACAATATAACGAATAATTATATTGTAGCTATTTTAGGATTTATATTTATTTTACAGGCAACTTTGTATTTATTTTAACTAGGTACAATAGCTATTAAATAGTTATTAAAGGACCAGTCAACACATTAGATTTGCATAATCAACAAATGCAAGATAACAAGACAATGCAATAGCACTTAGTCTGAACTTCAAATGAGTAGTAGATTTTTTTTATAACAAATTTCAAAGTTATGTATATTTCCACTCCCCTTGTACCATGTGATAGCAATCAGCCAATCACAAATGCATATACGTATAGTCTGTGAGTTCTTGCACATGCTCAGTAGGATCTGGTGACTCAAAAATTGTAAATATAAAAGACTGTGCACATTTTTTTTAATGGAAGTAAATTGGAAAGTTGTTTAAAATTACATGCTGTATCTGAATCATGAAAATTTAATTTAACCTGAGTGTCCCTTTAACTATTTAATAGCTACCTAGTTAAAATAATTACAAAATTACCTGTAAAATAAATCCTAACCTAAGTTACAATTAAACATAACACTACACTATCAATAAATTAATTAAATAAATTAACTACAATTACATACTATTAAATAAACTAAACTAAATTACAAAAACAAACAAACACTAAATTACAATAAATAAAAAAAGATTACAAGAATTTTAAGCTAATTACACCTACTCTAAGCCCCCTAATAAAATAACAAAGCCCCCCAAAATAAAAAAAATTCCCTACCCTAATCTAAATTAAAAAAGTTAACAGCTCTATTACCTTACCAGCCCTTAAAAGGGCTTTTTGCGGGGCATGCCCCAAAGAAATCAGCTCTTTTGCCTGTAAAAAAAAACACAATACCACCCCCCAACATTACAACCCACCACCCACATACCCCTACTCTAACCCAAACCCCCCTTAAATAAATCTAACACTACCCCCTGAAGATCTCCCTACCTTGAGTCGTCTTCACCCAGCCGAGCACCGATGGACCAAAAGAAGACATCCGGAGCAGCAGAAGTCTTCATCCTATCTGGGCAGAAGAGGACATCCGGACCGGCAGACATCTTCATCCAAGCGGCATCTTCTATCTTCATCCATCCGACGAGGAGCGGCTCCATCTTCAAGACCTCTGGCGCGGAACATCCTTCTTCAACAACGACTACCCGACGAATGAAGGTTCCTTTAAGTGACGTCATCCAAGATGGCGTCCCTCGAATTCCGATTGGCTGATAGGATTCTATCAGCGAATCGGAATTAAGGTAGGAAAAATCTGATTGGCTGATTGAATCAGCCAATCAGATTCAAGTTCAATTGGATTGGCTGATGCAATCAGCCAATCAGATTGAGCTTGCATTCTATTGGCTGTCTTCTTTTGGTCCATCGGTGCTCGGCTGGGTGAAGACAACTCAAGGTAGGGAGATCTTCAGGGGGGTAGTGTTAGGTTTATTTAAGGGGGGTTTGGGTTAGAGTAGGGGTGTTGGGGGGTGGTATTGTGTTTTTTTTTACAGGCAAAAGAGCTGATTTCTTTGGGGCATGCCCCGCAAAAAGCCCTTTTAAGGGCTGGTAAGGTAATAGAGCTGTTAACTTTTTTAATTTAGATTAGGGTAGGGAATTTTTTTTATTTTGGGGGGCTTTGTTATTTTATTAGGGGGCTTAGAGTAGGTGTAATTAGCTTAAAATTCTTGTAATCTTTTTTTATTTTTTGTAATTTAGTGGGGGCTTTTTTGTAATTTAGTTTAGTTTATTTAATTGTATGTAATTGTAGTTAATTAATTTATTTAATTAATTAATTTATTGATAGTGTAGTGTTAGGTTTAATTGTAACTTAGGTTAGGATTTATTTTACAGGTAATTTTGTAATTATTTTAACTAGGTAGCTATTAAATAGTTAATAACTATTTAATAGCTATTGTACCTAGTTAAAATAAATACAAAGTTGCCTGTAAAATAAATATAAATCCAAAAATAGCTATAATATAATTATTTGTTATATTGTAGCTATATTAGGGTTTATTTTACAGGTAAGTATTTAGCTTTAAATAGGAATACTTTATTTAATAAGAGTTAATTTATTTCATTAGAATAAAATTATATTTAACTTAGGGGGGTGTTAGGGTTAGGGTTAGACTTAGCTTTAGGGGTTAATACATTTATTACAGTAGCGGCGAGGTCCGGTAGGCAGATTAGGGGTAATACTTGAAGTTAGGTGGCGGCGATGTTAAGGAGGGCAGATTAGGGGTTAATACTATTTATTATAGGGTTTGCGAGGCGGGTTTGCATTTATTAGAGTGGCAGCGAGATCCGGTCGGCAGATTAGGGGTTAATAAGTGTAGTTAGGTAGCGGCGACGTTGGGGGGGGCAGATTAGGGGTTAATAAATATAATATAGGGGTCGGCGATGTTAGGGGCAGCATATTAGGGGTACATAGGTATAATGTAGGTGGCGGCGATGTGCGATCGGCAGATTAGAGTGGCGGCGATGTGGGGGGTTTAGGGGTACATAGGTAGTTTATGGGTGTTAGTGTACTTTAGAGCACTGTAGTTAAGAGCTTTATGAACCGGCGTTAGCCCAGAAAGCTCTTAACTACTGACTTTTTTCTGCGGCTGGAGTCTTGTCGGTAGAGGGTCTAATGCTGACTTCAGCCAAGACTCTAAATACCGGCGTTGGGCAGATCCCATTGAAAAGATAGGATACGCAATTGGCATAAGGGGATCTGCGGTATGGAAAAGTCGCGGCTGGAAAGTGAGCGTTAGACCCTTTCCTGGCTGACTCTAAATACCAGCGGGCGGTAAAAAGCAGCGTTAGGACCCCTTAACGCTGCTTTTGACGGCTACCGCAGAACTCTAAATCTAGGCATAAGTTTGCAACTCTGACTCTCTTGGACCCTCTTTTAGTAGATAAATATAGATAACAGAGATTTAGTCCACCATGTCCAGACTTACTTGTCATCTACATGAATCTTCACTGAAAATTGTCTTGCTCACTCTGCAATATCGTTGTGGTCTAACACTGCCGGTCATGTGACCTCTTATCAACCAATAAGAATGATCCTAGACTCCTCAACTGAAATCCAGCAGTGCCAAAATATGCAATATGTTTAAAATGTTACAGTAGTTCCCAGGTGTTACACTACAGGGTTTACTGTGGGAGTTATTTTTTAAACAAGTTTGCCACATTAATGTACATTTTACACAGGTCAAATTATGCTTCAATATTAAATTTAGGTATAAACTGTAATGACCGGTCCTTGATGCAGTATTGTTACTATATCCTGATAATGGCCGTAGTGCAAGTTAGAGGAAGGAGTACATCGGCTACCGCTGAAGGAACCGTTCCATCGCTGTGTATATCTATGCAGAAGCCTATTGTCAATGTGCTCCAAGCCTCGCTTTGGTGCCTTGTATGTTTCAATCGGACATCAAACCCTGACATTCTGTTCTGTCAGGGTAATTCACACCCTTAATACTTTTGTTAACCTCTTCACTGATCTGGATCTAATTAGCCTCCAAAAAGGTGCGTGCCAAATAGTCAAATGTGCTTAAATCTATGGCAGAGGTGCCGTTGTGTACCGTCAGAAAAAGCCCTGTCTATATATATATATATATAAAAATATATATATATATATATATATATATATATATATATATATGTGTGTGTGTGCATGTTAAGTATGTGATATCCTGTAGTGCTAAAGGAAACTGCAGGAAAACCAAGATCAGGACCCCAATGTCTACAAATGACATGAAGTGCTCTGTTTCTGTTTTTTATTCTAAGTCACACTCGCACTGTTGTGATTGTCCCTAACAGTACAAGTATCTTCATAACAGGACTTTAAAATGGGATTGTACAATCATGAGCTCACAAAGAACCTGTTGTAATTCAATTCCGTCCTCATAATTACTTAACCATCTGAATGTCATTTATATCTTGGCATGATCGACATACTGGACAAGATTGTTCAATGGCTATATGGTTTTTGTTTTCATTTGTTACAGGTATTTTTTTTTTTTTAATTATTTATGTTTATTGATTGTAAAAGTGGTTCAATGTGATCTGAAAACAAGATGGAGACTACAAATCTTTATTAGAAGGACTTATGATGTATTCTTATACTGAATTTTAACAGTACGGTAGCTGTAATGTATAAACAGCTCCCTCACAACATGGTATCTGCATAAAAGATGTCCAAACACGGGGGGAACTTCCGGGCGGCGGCCATCTCTGGACGCAAAACTGTTTGCTGCTCACACCTTCCTGCTGAAACTACAGAATATTGAAAGATATAGCCAGTATTTGGGCTTTAAATTGTTGGAAGCAAGACTTTGAAAAGTTAATCTTTCATTTGATGCCTCCCTTCCTAGGATCGTGCAGCACCTACTGTTACCGGAGCTATTTCAAGGCTGAGGCCTTCTCAAAACCCCCCAGTGACTCCCACACGGGAATTCACTGTCGCGCAGCCCCCTGTTGGCGGCTGTTTACTGCATAACTGCTAAAGCTGATCTTTTCTATCTCAAAGACACTGACTTTCTTTTTTTCTCCCTGTAATACCAACATTCCTTATGACTATATAGTACCATCACTGTTATTGAGGCTAACTAGCAGGAAATCTTAGAGCCTCCTTGTTCAGCGCATACCGACTAAAGATGGCGACTGATGCCGAAATAATCCTTTCAGCCGTGACAAAGCTTCTACAGAACCACCATATGAGGATACAGCGGGCCTGGGCAACTGAATGTGAAAGCCTCCGTGTGTTGGCCAGACAGGTTGGCAGTGCTCACTGTCGTACCATATCAGTAGCTCCTGCAGGGCAAGTGGAAGACGCCGCCGATTATCAGGGGCCTGGCCATAGCGCTACAGACCAGGTATCTCAAGTTCAAGCCCTGGAGAAGGCAATACCACTTCTAAGCCTTCCTATTAAAACCCCCCTAGCAGCAATAAAAGACCCACCTGACATCCCGGTAGTGACCGAGATGCAACCGCAAACCTCCAGACAGCGACAGACAGCTAAGGCAGGAACAGTCACTGTCATTGGGGAAGTAAAAATTGTAACCCTGTATTCGGACATGACTCACCTCTCCTGCGGCGTGGAGGACATCAGCGAGGTGCGCCATGGGTATCACGGATGTAAAGTGTCGGCGGAGGCACTGAAGCAATTTGAGACTCAGCCGACCTACACTAACCTGGAAGTTTGGGCCGCATTGGTGAAAGCCCCCACGGCACATTGCCGCATGTCTATGGAAACAGCGAGACTGAGGGTCAGACCGCCAAGATGGGGTAAATCTCAGGGAACTTTCTGCCAGCCATTGCCCAGTATACACATTTCTTTCCCCTGCTGGACTTTTGATCCTGGGGGCATTTGGACATGATCCCATGCAGTAGCGTCCGTACTCTGTCACGGGGCGCACACGGGGAAAGGAAAAGGTACACCTTTGTTTTCATTGTGTGGGGCTTGGGTCTGCCTGTATATGAACCTGAGGGATGATGTGTCAGCTCTAGATAACTAAGTCCCACTTCATATTAGACTTTTGCCCTGGGTGACCCAAATCTATGCTACCTTGGTTGCCCTATCCAGCACTGGGACTCGCTCTCATGAGTGGACTGTGACTAACGACGCTTTAAGATGCGAGAACTTTTCAGACACTGCATGAACATTTATCACCTATGTTCTGCTTAATGTATGCTCAATATATCTGACACAGATAAGGTGGCCTTTTAGTAGAATTTTGAATGTCTATTACTAATGCTTGCTTTTATGTTCAGGTCTATATTTAGCTACTAGCATGTTCACCTATTTATTACCTAGATTTAGCTCACTATATTTTCCACTAGTACATTTCAACAGTTACAGCTAGGATATTTGCTGCAAATGTACCCTTAAAAGGCAAAAGACACTCTAATCTATAGCTCTCTTTCTTATATTATAGAGCGCCCCCCAATAGGGGTCAGCTAAGAATTCCCCTCCTTTTGGGTAAAATTTGTGTGACTAGTTTTATAATAGCACTCACTGTGAGTATGCCGTACTGCCTGGGTAATATGTCTTTCCACTAGACGATAATATCGATCTAGTCATAAGAATTACTTGTGAAACAATAAGTACCTAGCTTACTTATGGCCTGATAGCAACTGGTACTTGTTTTAGCAATCCACTATGTTTAAATGTTGGTTCATCACTATTCTAATCCACACTTTGGGTCCAAGAGTGACCCAGTATCTTTTTTTTTTATTTTTTATTTTTCTTTCCTCCCCATTATCCCCCTTTGTGCCACATTGATAGTGTTGGGGGTCCAAGAGTGGCCTCTATAATCCATTGGGGGTAAACGTTATATTTAATTTGCTATTATATCCTAAGGGGAGCTCCCTATAACAGAAAACATGAGGTTGGGAATGTTCTCATTGGTTTGTTTCATTGCATTACTAAATGACATTTATATTCCTTTCTAGCCTTGACTGTAAATCAAGATTCTGTGCTAGTTAATGCTTTTTCCTGTCTTTTGTGCCATTTATATGATTTCTTTTTCCTGTATTTACATGTCATGCAAAGTATTGCCTAATGATTATTGTATGTATTAAACCTCAATAAAAATGTATTTAAAAAAAAAAAAAAAAAAGATGTCCAAACACCTTCAGTGCTTTTTACCGTGATTGCGTCAACATTATTGAACTTATGCTCACAAAAGCGCAATCCCATTTAGGAGCTCAATAATGTAGGCACAAGCACTGTAAAACACCCAGGGCTAGATTACAAGTGAAGCCCTAATTTACTGCGAGTGCTGATATTATGAGTGGAGCGCAAATATTGCGCTCGTGAAAGAGCAATATTGTGCTCCATTTGTAATCTGGCCCACTGTTGTGAAAGTGTTTGGACTTAGTATGCATGAAGAAGCATCCCCTATAAAACCCTGTTCACAAAGTCACAATCTTGTTTGAACATCCTCAGTGTTGAGCATTTCCCTTGAACATTGAACAAAAAGGTTAATTCAAGAGTACTTTACGGTAACCTTAAGAGATGCCAAATGGCTATTGTATTGTGTGTCAGTCTTGGATGACCTCGGAGTATCTATCCCAATAACAGGTACTTAACACTTTAAAAAAGGCCTTTTCGGAAACATTTCTGTTGAAAGATGTTCATGGCTGTGGGCTTTTAACAAACAACAAGAGGAGTTCTCCCTTACACAGAAATGCCTAAGTATTCGAGAGTAAAAATTGTCAGCAGCAGGCGGGGCATAGCCGTGCAGGGACATGGCCGCAACCTAAAAAGCTCCGTGCATGTCTCCAGTCTCAGCTCGTTTTTTATTGAATTAAGACAGAGAGAGTCATTCGAAAATTCAATACGACATTAAGAATGATTTAGGGATACATTGTTAAACACAAAATTGCCCATCCTGACACCTCTGGAGACTTATGATAAGAGCGGGTCGGACCGACAAATTGAAGCTGTGTTTATCGTTGAGGAATCAGTCGTGGACGGTGTTGTGACTGAATACCCTACCTGTTACTTTACCCGCTTTGGAGGTGAGGAGGAGACATAGACCGGCACTCTGAATCGGAAGGATATCGGGCGAGGAGACCGCCGCCATCGCAATACACCACGTGACAGGTTAGCATGTACAACGGGGAAGCAGTGAAAGTGCCGCGTAGCTGAGAGGTAACAAAGGGGCAGTCTGCTGTCTACCCTGGTTCTGGCTGATATAACCTCTATAAAGACATAGGACAGACACCACAGGTCAGATAGACTGAGTCTCCATTGCGTGCTAACAAAAAACAAAATAAGTAAAACGATAACGGGGCCTAGATCATTAGCACTGAAATTCCTATCACTTCAGCGCAACATAAGGGAACACAAATCTATTCGAAATAAAGAGTGGAGGGCATTGATACAGCCAAATAGCTATATTGGAACAAGTAAATGTGATATACTAGAGACTTGAAAGATATTGTTGATAACCCTGAATACTGACTATCAATTTTGGGGGCAAATTAATACGCCACTGTAAATATCACTATCAGACCTCAATTTTACCTGATGGCCTCTAAAAGAAACACAAAACAGGATAAAAGACAAACAGCACCATTATCTAACACAATGAGCTCCTTTCATAAACAAGAGTCGGAGGCTCCAGAGCCACATCATAACCAAAATAACGACACACTGGAGGTGGACCATTCACCCGGAGCCCTCTCATCACAAACTGAGCAGTTAACACAGATACAATCTACTATCTCTCTGCTTCCATCTAAATCAGATCTAGCAGATTTAAAAACCTTCATTAAATCTGAGATGTCTTCCTTGAGAAAGGACATTAACGAAATGGGAAATAGGCTGGAAAGCCTAGAAGAAGGCCAAGAATTTTTAAACAATACAGTGTCTGATGTTAATCACCAACTTACACGCCATGAATCATTAATCCAGTCCCTCCAATTAAAGGTGGAAGATCTAGACAATAGGAACAGGAGGAGTAATTTGAGAATACGTGGAGTGCCAGAATCTATTCGAAATAAAGAGTGGAGGGCATTGATACAGCCAAATAGCTATATTGGAACAAGTAAATGTGATATACTAGAGACTTGAAAGATATTGTTGATAACCCTGAATACTGACTATCAATTTTGGGGGCAAATTAATACGCCACTGTAAATATCACTATCAGACCTCAATTTTACCTGATGGCCTCTAAAAGAAACACAAAACAGGATAAAAGACAAACAGCACCATTATCTAACACAATGAGCTCCTTTCATAAACAAGAGTCGGAGGCTCCAGAGCCACATCATAACCAAAATAACGACACACTGGAGGTGGACCATTCACCCGGAGCCCTCTCATCACAAACTGAGCAGTTAACACAGATACAATCTACTATCTCTCTGCTTCCATCTAAATCAGATCTAGCAGATTTAAAAACCTTCATTAAATCTGAGATGTCTTCCTTGAGAAAGGACATTAACGAAATGGGAAATAGGCTGGAAAGCCTAGAAGAAGGCCAAGAATTTTTAAACAATACAGTGTCTGATGTTAATCACCAACTTACACGCCATGAATCATTAATCCAGTCCCTCCAATTAAAGGTGGAAGATCTAGACAATAGGAACAGGAGGAGTAATTTGAGAATACGTGGAGTGCCAGAAGAAGCTACCAGGGAATCCCTAACCTCATATCTCCTGCAACTATTCGAATATATCATACCAGCCCTTAAACTCTCGGAAACTTCTATGGAAAGGGCCCATAGGGCACTGTAACCCATACCTACTCCTCCCAACCCGCTGAGAGACATCATAATAAAATTTGCCAATTATCTGGATAAGGAAACAATATGGAAACAAGTGAGACTTCAACGTGAAATTAAATTTCAAACCTATAGTATCCAGATCTTTCAAGATATCTGTCCAGCTACTATTGAAAAACATAGAGAGATTCGTTTTATTACGCAAACCCTCCAAGATAGAAAAGTGAAATACCGCTGGGATTTTCCTTTCAGCCTGATAGTTCAAAAAGAAGGAAGAACTCATGTATCTAAAGAACCAGATGACCTGATCTCCTTTTCTAAGGGACTTAACATCACCTTCCCACAGCAAAACACATCAACCCCACAGGATTCAACTTTACGACAGGGGACTGCTCCCCTCCCTCAGAGACAGCAGTGG
This sequence comes from Bombina bombina, assembly GCF_027579735.1. Lineage (NCBI taxonomy): Eukaryota > Metazoa > Chordata > Amphibia > Anura > Bombinatoridae > Bombina > Bombina bombina. The sequence continues at coordinate 1,473,513,704 of NC_069499.1, read as the reverse complement.
GCTACTGTACATTACAAGAAGAAAAAGACGGGAGAATCCACAACCGAACCTTGAACCCGCACTACACTTTGCTGGTAGTGGATTTCCTGGACTGGGTCCAGGAGGGCTGACTTTCTGATCCGCAGAGTAGAATATGATAAGTATACACTTAATTGAAAATCTTTCACTTGTTTACTTACTGACTTTGGAGAACTTTCCCAAAATGTACCAGAGACAATAGTTTTGATGGTGTTGTACACGTAGTTCTGTTTAGATTTATTACCCACCTTCCCAGAGGCCCCTCAGTTATGTAGGATAAATGTGTTGGAGGAGGGGATTATGGTGCTATATGTCTCTGTGTCATGCTCTAGCTCTTTGCCAGACTTATAGACATATTTACTGTCTGGAGGATGGCCCAAGCTCTAGCATAGATAGTTATTGTTTACCTTAATTTTTGTAAAATGGAAAAGCTATAGTCTATGATTATTGACTAAAACAAAGATCCATGATCAAGAATTTTCTAATGGTATGTTATAATTTGAAATGTTTGAATTGCATTATTACTACCTCAAGTGTTTATATTTGATAGTAACTAAAGTTGAATATATAAAGATTACTTATTTCAAACTAAACTTGGAGGACTTCACCAAATTATATAACAGACAATAGTTTTCAAGGGGTTAGTTATTTGGAACTATTTAGAATTTTGTTCACCTGCTTTAAGATCCCTCAGTTAAATAAGTTAAATTTGTTGGAAGGGACTATAGTGTTATGTACCCATGTGTTAAGCTTTAACTTTTTACTAGTTGTACAGCCATGTTTACTGTTTCAAAATGACTCGAGATTTTGCTTCAGCATAGATAGCTCTTGATAGCCTTATTCTTGTAAAAGGGTATGATATATATTATAATTATTGACTAAAATAATGATTCCAGGCCAAAATTTTCCAGTGTTCTGTTATAAATTGAAATGTTTACATTGTACTATTGCTGTCTCAAATGTTTATATCATATTGTAATTAAGGTTGAAGATATAGAGTTTTTCAGTAGTCTCGGATGGTACTAGACCAGATACACCGCATTAAGGGACTCTCTCTCCCTTTCTTTGTAGAATTAATGAGAGAGCTGTAGACTTCAACAGAGACATGCTACCTCATGTTTGGAAACATGTTAATCTTTGACTTATTTTTTCCTCACTTGTCGTTTTTGACTTCCCCTTTTTTTGGTTTTTGTCCTGTCCCATCCTGCACTTCTACACATAAATGCACCAGGTGCACTCATTTAAAACAGAAGAATATGGTGGCCGACACGTTCTCGCACTACACTGACTGTGGCTAACCACCAAGCTCACCCTTCACCATCTAATGACCTACACTTACTCGGTTAATGCTAAAGGCCTAAATATTCCTAATATAAGAACTATTGCCTTAAAAGATTTTCGAAGCCACAAAGCTGATATAGTGTTTCTCCAGGAGACACACTTTCGAAAAGGTAGGGAACCCTCCACTTTTGCTCATCTTTATGGCACATGTTATTGGGCTTCCCATGATAAATTTAAAAAACAGGGAGTAGGCATTCTAATTAAGAAAGGCATTCCCTTCACAGAATTGCAAACTATCAAGGATAGAGAAGGAAGATACATTATCCTAATTGGACTATTATACAATAGACCGATAACCAAATTCTAATCAGCATTTCTTTTTTAAGAAACTTACCAATCATATATTGGACCACCAGAAGGGAGTGCTTGTCATGTGCGGGGGCTTTAATGTGGCATTGAACCAGCCATGGATTTTTCGTCAAACCACTCCTCAATTCCTCTATCCCAAATCACTAAAATAAATTCCCATCTTAAAAAGATAGTAGCACATGACGTATGGAGGACATTACATCCTCAGCTTAGAGATTATTCTTTCTATTCCTTTCCACATGAACTATATACTAGGATTGATTATATTTTTTCCGATTTAGGAGGCTTATCACTATTTAGATCCGCAGAAATTAGGCCAATAACGTGGTGAGATCATGCCTCAGTAGTTAGTACACTAGCTTGGCATTCGAAACCCATACGAGATTTTATTTGGAAATTAGACAACTTATTATTAAAAGACGCACAGAACATCTCAAGAATTACTAAAGTAATAACTGAATATTTTCAATTTAATGCCATACCTGGAACGTCTACACAACTTGTGTGGGAGGCCCATAAGAGTGTTGTGAGGGGAGAACTGATGGCCATTAAGGCATACGCTAATAAAATAAAAAGAGACTCCACAAAAATTTATCTCGACAAAATACAGAACCTAGAAATTAGGCATAAACAGGTACCAACAGATAAAAACCTGCTACTTGAACTCACCTTGGAAAAACAAAAACTAGCCCAACATTTATCCAAAGAACATAAAAGGAGAGCTTTACAGAACCAACAAAAACATTATGAAGGACGTAACAAGTCAGGACGTTTACTAGCAAGATACCTTAAACACAAAACACATAAGAAATATATCTTACAAATTACAGACGAACAAGGACGTACACATTACTCAATACATAGCATTGCCCAGACCTTCAAAAACTTTTTCATGAAATTATATGATATACAAACTGCCTCTAATACCCATCCAACCGCAACCACTACAAGATCACAAAAGATAGACACCTTTCTTAGAAACCTAAAATTACCCAACATTTCATCAGAACAAAAGGATAGTTTAGAGGAACCCATAACCCTAGAGGAAATACAATTAGGCATTAAAGACCTACCGTCAGGGAAAACCCCGGGGCCCGAAGGCTTCGAACACAAATACTATTCGACATTCCAAGACATTCTCACACCACACATTTTGGACTACTTCCAATACATTGACTCCCCCAAAACCTTTTCCGCAGAGGCCCTAGAAGCCCACATAATACTTCTACCTAAACCAAATAAGTCATCTAATCTTCCGGCCAATTATCGCCCCATTTCATTATTGAATACAGATATCAAAATCTTCGCAAAAGTAATAGCCCTTAGATTAAAAAGAATTCTCCCAGACATCATCCATCAAGATCAGGTAGGCTTCATCCCTGGTAGGGAGGCTAAAGACAACACGGTCAGGGCCTTGCACTTAATCCATCATGTAAAAAGTAATGACATACCAACTGTGTTTTTGTCAACAGACGCAGAAAAGGCCTTTGACCGTGTTGCCTGGGATTTCTTAAAAGCCACCTTAATACATATGGGCCTTGGCCCTCACATATTACATAGAATTGTTTCCTTATACTCCCGACCCAGTGCCCGTGTACTAGTGAATGGTTCCTTATCGAACTCCTTTCCTATAACCAATGAGACGCGTTAAGGCTGCCCACTTTCGCCCCTTCTATTCATCTGCGTGATAGAAACATTGGCAACAAGCATTAGACATAACTCTCAAAATACATGGTGTTAGCATTGACTCCCAACGATACACAGTATCTCTCTTTGCGGATGATATGCTTTTTTCTCTCACAGAACCAAAGGAATCAATACCACAGTTGGTATCTGAATTTGAGACATTTCATAGGTTATCAAACTTCTCAATAAATAAAACTAAATCCGAGGTCCTAAATATAAACCTAATGGAATCCTCTCTGGCCATCATTAAAAAAATTACCCCGTTTGCATGGTGCTCCCAGGCTCTAAATTACTTAGGAATTAAACTTTCCCCTACTCTAGATAGCCTGTTCAATTTGAACTTTATACCAATTAAACGCACAATAATTAATGATCTTTCTTCATGGAGATCTAAAAGGTTATCTTGGCTGGGATGCATCAATGTCATTAAAATGAATGTTTTTCCCGAGAATACTTTACTACCTCCAAACAATACCTATCCCCCTTCCCGAGAAATTACCTGGAATCAATACAGAAATCTAAGGCCTAGATTTGGAGTTTGGCGGTAGATGGGCTGTTAACGCTACGCGGGCTTTTTTCTGGCCGCACCATAAAATTAACTCTGGTATCGAGAGTCCCAAAAAATGCTGCGTTAGGCTCCAAAAAAGGAGCGTAGAGCATTTTTACCGCAAATGCAACTCTCAATACCAGAGTTGCTTACGGACGCGGCCAGCCTCAAAAACGTGCTCGTGCACGATTCTCCCATAGGAAATAATGGGGCTGTTTGAGCTGAAAAAAAACCTAACACCTGCAAAAAAGCAGCGTTCAGCTCCTAACGCAGCCCCATTGTTTCCTATGGGCAAACACTTCCTACGTCTGCACCTAACACTCTAACATGTACCCCGAGTCTAAACACCCCTAACCTTACACTTATTAACCCCTAATCTGCCGCCCCCGCTATCGCTGACCCCTGCATATTATTATTAACCCCTAATCTGCCGCTCCGTAAACCGCCGCAACTTACATTATCCCTATGTACCCCTAATCTGCTGCCCCTAACACCGCCGACCCCTATATTATATTTATTAACCCCTAATCTGCCCCCCTCAACGTCGCCGACACCTGCCTACACTTATTAACCCCTAATCTGCCGAGCGGACCTGAGCGCTACTATAATAAAGTTATTAACCCCTAATCCGCCTCACTAACCCTATCATAAATAGTATTAACCCCTAATCTGCCCTCCCTAACATCGCCGACACCTAACTTCAATTATTAACCCCTAATCTGACGACCGGAGCTCACCGCTATTCTAATAAATGTATTAACCCCTAAAGCTAAGTCTAACCCTAACACTAACACCCCCCTAAATTAAATATAATTTTAATCTAACGAAATAAACTAACTCTTATTAAATAAATTATTCCTATTTAAAGCTAAATACTTACCTGTAAAAGAAAATCCTAATATAGCTACAATATAAATAATAATTACATTGTAGCTATTTTAGGATTAATATTTATTTACAGGCAACTTGGTAATTATTTTAACTAGGTACAATAGCTATTAAATAGTTAAGAACTATTTAATAGTTACCTAGTTAAAATAATAACAAAATTACCTGTAAAATAAATCCTAACCTAAGTTATAATTAAACCTAACACTACACTATCAATAAATTAATTAAATAAAATACCTACAATTACCTACAATAAAACCTAACACTACACTATCAATAAATAAATTAAATACAATATCTACAAATAACTACAATTACATAAACTAACTAAAGTACAAAAAATAAAAAATAACTAAGTTACAAAAAATAAAAAAATATTTACAAACATAAGAAAAATATTACAACAATTTTAAACTAATTACACCTACTCTAAGCCCCCTAATAAAATAACAAAGCTCTTTTGCCTGTAAAAAAAAACATACAATACCCCCCCCCCAACATTACAACCCACCACCCACATACCCCTAATCTAACCCAAACCCCCCTTAAATAAACCTAACACTAAGCCCCTGAAGATCTTCCTACCTTGTCTTCACCTCACCGGGTATCACCGATCGGTCCTGGCTCCGATATCTTCATCCAACCCAAGCGGGGGCTAGATATCCACTGAAGAAGTCCAGAAGAGGGTCCAAAGTCTTCCTCCTATCCGGCAAGAAGAGGACATCCGGACCGGCAAACATCTTCATCCAAGCGGCATCTTCGATCTTCTTCCATCTGGTGCGGAGCGGGTCCATGTTGAAGCAGCCGACGCGGATCCATCCTCTTCTTCCGGCATCTCCCGACGAATGACGGTTCCTTTAAGGGACGTCATCCAAGATGGCGTCCCTCGAATTCCGATTGGCTGATAGTATTCTATCAGCCAATCGGAATTAAGGTAGGAATATTCTGATTGGCTGATGGAATCAGCCAATCAGAATCAAGTTCAATCCGATTGGCTGATCCAATCAGCCAATCAGATTGAGCTCGCATTCTATTGGCTGATCGGAACAATCAGAATATTCCTACCTTAATTCCGATTGGCTGATAGAATCCTATCAGCCAATCGGAAATCGAGGGACGCCATCTTGGATGACGTCCCTTAAAGGAACCGTCATTCGTCGGGAGACGCCGGAAGAAGAGGATGGATCCGCGTCGGCTGTTTCAACATGGACCCGCTCCGCACCAGATGGAAGAAGATCGAAGATGCCGCTTGGATGAAGATGTTTGCCGGTCCGGATGTCCTCTTCTTGCCGGATAGGAGGAAGACTTTGGACCCTCTTCTGGACTTCTTCAGTGGATGTCTAGCCCCCGCTTGGGTTGGATGAAGATATCGGAGCCAGGACCGATCGGTGATACCCGGTGAGGTGAAGACAAGGTAGGAAGATCTTCAGGGGCTTAGTGTTAGGTTTATTTAAGGGGGGTTTGGGTTAGATTAGGGGTATGTGGGTGGTGGGTTGTAATGTTGGGGGGGGGTATTGTATGTTTTTTTTTTACAGGCAAAAGAGCTGATTTTCTTGGGGCATGCCCCGCAAAGGGCCCTGTTCAGGGCTGGTAAGGTAAAAGAGCTTTTAAATTTATTAATTTAGAATAGGGTAGGGCATTTTTTTATTTTGGGGGTCTTTGTTATTTTATTAGGGGGCTTAGAGTAGGTGTAATTAGTTTAAAATTGTTGTAATATTTTTCTTATGTTTGTAAATATTTTTTTATTTTTTGTAACTTAGTTCTTTTTTATTTTTTGTACTTTAGTTAGTTTATGTAATTGTAGTTATTTGTAGAAATTGTATTTAATTTATTTATTGACAGTGTAGTGTTAGGTTTTATTGTAGGTAATTGTAGGTATTTTATTTAATTAATTTATTGATAGGGTAGTGTTAGGTTTAATTATAACTTAGGTTAGGACTTATTTTACAGGTAATTTTATTATTATTTTAACTAGGTAACTATTAAATAGTTCTTAACTATTTAATAGCTATTGTACCTAGTTAAAATAATTACCAAGTTGCCTGTAAAATAAATATTAATCCTAAAATAGCTACAATGTAATTATTATTTATATTGTAGCTATATTAGGATTTATTTTACAGGTAAGTATTTAGCTTTAAATAGGAATAATTTATTTAATAAGAGTTAATTAATTTCGTTAGATTAAAATTATATTTAACTTAGGGGGGTGTTAGTGTTAGGGTTAGACTTAGCTTTAGGGGTTAATACATTTATTAGAATAGCGGTGAGCTCCGGTCGTCAGATTAGGGGTTAATAATTGAAGTTAGGTGTCGGCGATGTTAGGGAGGGCAGATTAGGGGTTAATACTATTTATGATAGGGTTAGTGAGGCGGATTAGGGGTTAATAACTTTATTATAGTAGCGCTCAGGTCCGCTCGGCAGATTAGGGGTTAATAAGTGTAGGCAGGTGTCGGCAACGTTGTGGGGGGCAGGTTAGGGGTTAATAAATATAATATAGGGGTCGGCGGTGTTAGGGGCAGCAGATTAGGGGTACATAAGGATAACGTAGGTGGCAGCGCTTTGCGGTCGGCAGATTAGGGGTTAATTATTGTAAGTAGCTGGCGGCGACGTTGAGGGGGGCAGGTTAGGGGTTAATAAATATAATACAGGGGTCGGCGGTGTTAGGGGCAGCAGATTAGGGGTACATAAGTATAACGTAGGTGGCGGTCGGCAGATTAGGGGTTAAAAAAATGTAATCGAGTTGCGGCGATGTGGGGGGACCTCGGTTTAGGGGTACATAGGTAGTTTATGGGTGTTAGTGTACTTTAGGGTACAGTAGTTAAGAGCTTTATGAACCGGCGTTAGCCCAGAAAGCTCTTAACTCCTGCTATTTTTCTGCGGCTGGATTTTTGTCGTTAGAGCTCTAACGCTCACTTCAGAAACGACTCTAAATACCGGCGTTAGGAAGATCCCATTGAAAAGATAGGATACGCAATTGACGTAAGGGGATCTGCGGTATGGAAAAGTCGCGGCTGAAAAGTGAGCGTTAGACCCTTTAATCACTGACTCCAAATACCGGCGGTAGCCTAAAACCAGCGTTAGGAGCCTCTAACGCTGGTTTTCACGGCTAACGCCAAACTCCAAATCTAGGCCTTAGTGATTTTATTTGGGATAGAAAAGCACCAAGGATTAGCCAACACATAATGCAATCCCCTAAATTACAAGGAGGGCTAGGAGTTCCAAACCTCAATTTATATAGACAATCTATATTTCTTCAGGGGGTTGTGGATTGGAACATTCACTTTCACTATAAACGTTGGGTCCCATTGGAACACATGATATCACAGAGACCTCATCATGCTGGAGCGACCCCGATAATTTTAAATCCATAAAATGGAGTAATCCTATAACTCAGGAAACATTTCAGGTCTGGAAAAAGGTAGTAGATACCTCCTTATTTATCTCCTCTATACCATCACCTATGACATCGTTAATAGAAAACGGAGAATTCACAGTTCGACCCTTTTTAAACTCCACAATAACAGAGACAGTTAATAGAGATTTTATAGTACGGTCGATGATTACTAACGAATCTATACAAACACAAATTGACTTAGTGGAGGAAGGTCACAAATGCTTCTCCAATTGGTTTACATACAGACAAGCAAGAAATGTTATACTCAGTCACAAGGGATGAGACAATATGACTAGACCAATGACGAAATTCGAATCATTATGTACCCTGTCCCCTCCTCTCAGACATACCCTATCCACAATATACAAATTATTAATCCAAAAACCACCTGGATACATACCCCCATATATGGAAAGATGGGAATTTGATTTGGGAACTATTATACTTCCCCAAAACAAGCGTCTCCATACTTCAGGCTACATTGAAAACCTCAATTTCCTCCTCCATACTGGAGATACATAATAAATTATTACATAGTTGGTATCTCACTCCCAGAAAATTACACCGACTATTCCTTTCGGAAAAAAAACAATTTTGGAGATGTGGCCATGTAAATAGTGACACCACACGTATGTGGTGGTGGTGTAACACCATTCAAAATTTCTGGAGGCAGGTGATCTCTGAGATAGAATATATACTAGGCACCGAAATGCCACTAGACCCCCTGATATGGTTATTGAATAAACCCCCTAATATTAAATACAAACCTAACCTCAACTTGTTTAAAGTTATGACTAATGGAATTAAGATATTGATTGCTAAAAATTGGAAACATGGGGACGCTCCTCCATTAGATATGTGGGTCAGGAAGGTTTCGGACTTGATGGAGCTAGAGGAATATTACTACCTAAAAAATGAAAGGATGGAAATTTATGCAGAAATGTCTCAAACATGGGATGAATATGTGAAATCCGTTAGAAATACTAACTTACTAACCAAAGACATCCATTCACCATAGGTCAAAATGGGTGAACACATAAAAGAGATAGAGATTTGATAGGGAGAGCCGGACGGGACGGGACCTTAATCCCTCTTTTAGGTTTTGTTTTAATTTTTCTTTACCCATATTATTTGCAATTCATTTTTGTTAATGTTCTTAAAGCCTTTAGGGCTACTATGACCATAGAAGGAGTACTTAGATGTCTCCTTAGAATATTCATGACATGTTTTCTGACCTGTAAAAAGGTCTTGAGTAAAATTGAGTTGTCTCTTTAAAGTTAAAAATTATCTAGTAACTACAGAAATGTAACTCAGTAAAGTAAAGTAAAGTAGAATTGAAACAGAGCTGCGCCTCCCAATGTTTGTATTGTTTTATACTATCTTCAATAAAGTTGTTTAAAAAAAAAAAAAATTGTCAGCAGCAATAGACATGTTGTCAAATGGGACTTGTCCACACGGTAGTCTGTCCAATGACCAATCATACAAAAGATTACCACGGTATTGCACAGCTTTTAAGACGGCATAAAGCCGAAATGCGTCAGCTGGGCTTGCTGACTCCAGTTCATTTGTATCCATTGTGAGTTTCCTGAGTTTTTAATACATTTTGAAGCTTTTAACGAAGTCAGTGCTCCGCTTACCTTCTTTTGCTTCTGTGGGCTTTTAATGCACAGATCCATTTTGAATTGTCATCATATAGAAAACACGACGACCAACTAGACCAGAAAGAAAAAAAATATTTTGGCACCAAATTGCTGATAGATTGTGATTGACCCCATAGTTGTGTTGTCCCCCAATACATATTATCTCCCATGTCAAATGAGAACTGCTAACAATGCGCCCAGGCCCAGCTGTAGACATTGCGCTACCTGGGTCCAAGAATAAAATGAAGCTCTCAACTTCCTGCATACTACAGTCTAATCCTAACCAGAGTCAGTTGTCTCAAAGTTCAGCAGATTAAAGATTCACATGAGAATGTCCAGATGGGCATAAACAACACTATTATACAGAATATGTTCTCCCTATGTACTTGCCTAACAAGTTCTGCCTGGGTCCCGTGGTCCAACCTGGTCCAATTATCGAGCCGGCCCTGGTCTAGCCGTGGACATTCTAGGGGGTGTTTTCCACCTAAACCTTGTTCAAGCATGCTGAATTAATAAAAACTCTATTGTCCTCGTGAAGTATCTTGTCTTGTGGTCGAGTCTTGGTATTTCAAATGTGATGAGATTGGGACATTTTTATTTTATTTGTCATTATCTGTTTTCTTTTGTGCATATGTTAGAGTGGATTGTTTTATAAAGAGATCTTTTTGTTATAGTCGTTTAGTAAGGTTTTGAAGGCACTTTTATGATTCTGATATCCTTCAAAGTAAAAATTATTGTATGTGGTGAGAAGTTAATGGTTGCAAGATACATTAATTATAATGGAGCTGATCTTGCAAGTGACATCAGGCAAGGTGTGGCTCAAATCTTAGTGAATTCCTCCATTTTCAAGTTACAATGCAGTAGTGAGATTTTTCAGTGAGATATTAGTTTCATGGATACGTTTTATTGACTCTAGATCATTGACAATACAAGTTTAAAGGAACTGAATGTAAAGGAAATGAGGGTCGTGCACTTGTGCCATAATTAATAGTAGATGCCCTTTATCCAAGTGGATACTAAAGGGATACTAAACAACTTGTAATTACAAGATTTTTCTGCAGGCATGTTATAAATATTAGGTTAGTGTGAAAATGTTTTGAATGGGTGAACATGCAGTTTGTTGCAATTATTTTTTAGTAGCCAAACTCCACCCATCATTTGCCTTATTTGGAGGAGCCAATCTGGACTTTCTACTAACGTAGACACTGCTAGTTTTGTCTGTCAATATTTCATTATTCTAACTATTATATAGGAATATTTATTGTCCCATATTATTATACTGTTAAACAATAGGGTTTAATAACTGGAAATAGTCATTTAATTTCATATTTTTTAAAGAATTTTTGTTCTAAATTGGCTTTTTGGAATATTATTGCCCAATACCATATATTGTATATTATACTGTTACACTATGGTTCCCACCATAGGGTTTAATAAGTATAAATAGAAAGAGTCATTAGATATTTCTGTGCAATTTTTGTAAAGGATTTGTGTACCTACCTACTATAGCGTTCAAAGTTTACTCAGAGTTGAAGCTCTAAAGGAGTTTTGTGGCTTGGCAGAAACAGTGGCCTCTAGTTATCAACGTGTCTACCTCAAATACGCTGGAATTCCACAGCGTATTTGTGGCGAGGCTGATTCGCCTTAGTTATCAAGCCCTAGACACCGGCAAAAGTACAATCTAGTGACGTAAGCTTCGATCCGCCGGACTCAGTCCGACACAGATCGATTCTTACGTCACTCCAGATGTTCCGCATACAAGTTCGGCACTATCTGACTACTTTTGCACTTTTCCGGCCCAGCGTACCTGGTTTTCAAACCGCCGCCCTGGAGGCGGCGCATCCCATAGGAATCAATGGGAGTCTGACAGCAGCGAGAGCTCATGTTCGCTGCTGCCAGATATCCCATTCATTCCTATGGGAGCTGTCTACACCTAACACCCTAACATGTACCCCGAGTCTAACCACCCCTAATCTGCCCCCCCTACACCACCGCAACTAAATAAATGTATTACCCACCCAGCGTACCTGGTTTTCAAACCGCCGCCCTGGAGGCGGCGGATCCCATAGGGATCAATGGGAGTCTGACAGCAGCAAGAGCTCATGTTCGCTGCTGCCAGATATCCCATTCATTCCTATGGGAGCTGTCTACACCTAACACCCTAACATGTACCCCGAGTCTAAACACCCCTAATCGGCCCCCCCTACACCGCCGCAACTCTAATAAACTGATTAACCCCTAAACCGCCGCTCCCGGACCCCACCGCCACTATAATAAATATTTTAACCCCTAAACTGCCGCTCCCGGTCCCCGCCGCCACCTACATTATACCTAGTAACCCCTACCCTGCCCCCCCTATACCGCCGCCACCTATAATAAAGTTATTAACCCCTATCCTGCGGATATCGGACCTCGCCGCACCTAAATAAATAGTTTAACCCCTAAACCGCCGCTCCCGGACCCCGCCGCAAACTATCTTAAACTTATTAACCCCTAATCTGCCCCCCCTACACCGTCGCCACCTATAATAAATTTATTAACCCCTATCCTGCCCCCCTACACCGCCGCCACTGTAATAAATTTATTAACCCCTATCCTGCCCCCCCTACACCGCCGCAACTATAATAAAATTATTAACCCCTAAACCTAAGTCTAACACTAACCCTAACACCCCCCTAACTTAAATATTAATTAAATACATCTAAATAATATTTCTCTTATTAACTAAATTATTCCTATTTAAAACTAAATACTTAACTTTAAAATAAACCCTAATATAGCTACAATATAAATAATAATTATATTGTAGCTATCTTAGGATTTATTTTTATTTTACAGGCAACTTTCAATTTATTTTAACTAGGTACAATAGCTATTAAATAGTAATTAACTATTTAATAGCTACCTAGATAAAATAAAGAGAAATTTACTTGTAAAAAAAAAACTAACCTAAGTTACAATTACACCTAACACTACACTATCATTAAATAAATTATTCCTATTTAAAACTAAATACTTACCTGTAAAATAAACCCTAAGATAGCTACAATGTAATAAATAATTACATTGTAGCTATTTTAGGATTTATATTTATTTTACAGGTAACTTTGTATTTATTTTAGCTAGTTAGAATAGTTATTAAATAGTTATTAACTATTTAATAACTACCTAGCTAAAAGAAATACAAAATTACCTGTAAAATAAATCCTAACCTAAGTTACAATTAAACCTAACACTACACTATCATTAAATTAATTAAATAAATTACCAACAAATAACTACAATTAAATACAATTAAATAAACTAACTAAAGTACAAAAAATAAAAAAAGCTAAGTTACAAAACATAAAAAAAATAATTTACAAACATTTCAAAAATATTACAACAATTTTAAGCTACTTACACCTAATCTAAGCCCCCTAATAAAATAACAAAGCCCCCCAAAATAAAAAAAATGCCCTACCCTATTCTACATTAAAAAGTAAACAGCTCTTTTGCCTTACCAGACCTTAAAAGGGCCTTTTGCGGGGCATGCCCCAAAGAAAACAGCTCTTTTGCCTGTAAAAAAAAATACAACCCCCCCACATTACAACCCACCACCTACATACCCCTACTCTAACCCAAACCCCCCTTAAATAAACCTAACACTACCCCCTAAAGATCATCCTACCTTGAGCCGTCTTCAGCCAGCCGACCACCGATGGAACCGAAGAGGAGATCCGGAGCGGCAGAAGTCATCATCCAAGGGGCGCTGAAGAAGTCTTCCATCCGATTGAAGTCTTCATCCAAGGGGCGCTGAAGAGGTCTTCCATCCGATAGAAGTCTTCATCCAGGCAGCGTCTTCAATCTTCATCCATCCGGAGCGGAGCGGAGCCATCTTCAGAAGAGCCTACGCGGAGCCATCCTCTTCTTCCCAACGACTAACGACGAATGACGGTACCTTTAAGTGACGTCATCCAAGATGGTGTCACTCATATTACGATTGGCTGATAGGATTCTATCAGTCAATCGGAATTAAGGTAGAAAAATCTGATTGGCTGATTGAATCAGCCAATCAGATTCAAGTTCAATCCAATTGGCTGAACCAACCAATGATAGTATAGTGTTAGGTGTAATTGTAACTTAGGTTAGTTTTTATTTTACAGGTAAATTTCTCTTTATTTTATCTAGGTAGCTATTAAATAGTTAATAACTATTTAATAGCTATTGTACCTAGTTAAAATAAATTGAAAGTTGTCTGTGAAATAAAAATAAATCCTAAGATAGCTACAATATAATTATTATTTATATTGTAGCTATATTAGGGTTTATTTTAAAGGTAATTATTTAGTTTTAAATAGGAATAATTTAGTTAATAAGATAAATATTATTTAGATGTATTTAATTAATATTTAAGTTAGGGGGGTGTTAGGGTTAGTGTTAAACTTAGGTTTAGGGGTTAATAATTTTATTATAGTTGTGGCGGTGTAGGGGGGGGGCAGGATAGGGGTTAATAAATTTATTATAGGTGGCAACGGTGTAGGGGGGGCAGATTAGGGGTTAATAAGTTTAATATAGGTGGCGTCGGGGTCCGGGAGCGGCGGTTTAGGGGTTAAACAATTTATTTATGTCCGGCGAGGTCCGGGATCGGCAGGATAGGGGTTAATAAATTTATTATAGGTGGCGGCGGTATAGGGGGGGCAGGATAGGGGTTACTAGGTATAATGTAGGTGGCGGCGGTGTCCGGGAGCAGCGGTTTAGGGGTTAATACATTTATAAGAGTTGCGGTGGGGTCTAGGAGCGGCGGTTTAGGGGTTACTAACTTTATTTAGTTGCAGGGGGCTCCGGGGGCACCGGTATAGGGGGTAGAACAGTGTAGTTAGTGTGGGTGCTTAGTGACAGCTTGTCAATAAAGCTGTCAAAAAGCCAAAGAGCAGCGAGATCGGATGAGTGATAACTATCACAATCCGCTGCTCATCGCCCCGTACTTGGTGCACGGCTTTTTGACAGCTTTTTTGATAACTTAGGCGAACGTATTCAGGTCCGCGGCGGCGATGGTAGGCGAGCTTAGGCGGGCGTATTGGGCCGGCGAAGGCAGGTAAAGTAGACACGTTGATAAGTAGAGGCCAGTGTTTCAGATGATGTTGGGTTATGCACGGCTAGCACTGCTGCTTGCTATAGAAAGTGTTCTTAAAATATTCATGTCTCTAAAATCATATTTTTCAATCCCAGAATAAATGCCCATTGTTTCTGATAAATTTCTTGTCCAAACTTGAAGACTGTTTCAATCCCTCAGCTGTTAGGACAATGCTTGGAAAACTGAAAAGAGAGGAGGTAAAAAGAAAAAAAAAAGTTTTGTGCCACTACATTCTTATTCTCTGAGCTACTTGAAGAAATTGCCTCAAAAAGCTTTCAGGACCTGGAATCCTACAGCTGAGTAACCTTAAACAACACACCTTTATGGGAAGACATTGAGAGAACTTTGAGTCTTGTCATTAAAACTGCACCATCTGCTCAGTTGGTTGAAAAAGAAACGTATGAGTATGTCTATGTGAAGCAGTTTATAATTGGGGAAACGTTTCAGAATGCTAAAAAAATATTGTCGTCTCAAATAATGGTTGAAAGAGCCTCTTGCTTCAACAAGAACCATGTTCCTTGCTCAAAATGTTCTTAGTAGAGTTCCTTTACTGCCTTCCTGGAACTAATTCTGCCACTAAAAGGATATTTTCCCTCATGAATAGCATATGGATCAGTGACAAAACTGGAGTTGTGGACACTCTAAAGTCAATGTTAGGGACTAAGGTAAAATATGATGAAACTTGTTTTGTGTTTCCTTTAAGATGTTTCAGTTTATGAAAGACCTTCTTAGGAAAATTCATAGCTCTGTAAAATACAAAAACTCTTTTTCCTAATTCAGATTAGCAATTGTTTTTACTATTGACTTTCACATTTTCTGCAGTTTTTACTTTTTTTTCCCCTTTACATTTATGAGGGAAATTTGGGTCTGAGAAATCTAGTCACCTTAATATATTACTCATAACTTAAAATGTTATATTAAAATCTCAAGGTGTTTAGTGTCCTTTAAAGCCAAATCTAGAGCACCAATCCACTGCTGGAAGCTAGCTGAACACATCTGATGTGCATTCCTACTTCTGAGCCTACCTAGGTATGCTTTTTAACACCAAGAGAAAAAGTACATTTAATAACAGAAATACATTGAAAAATATCTTAAAATGACAGGCTGTATCAGAAACATGAAAGTTTAGTTTTAACTTTTTTGTCCATTTAAAGCTACTTTTTCCTTACCAAACACCACACCATGAAATAAATGGGAATATATTTTGATGTCTTTTATTATTATAATTTTTCCCCAACCAAGGTAGTAAGACTTTGTGCATAAAAAGATTATTATAAAACAAATCTTGCAAAATGATCAAAGGTCACATTATGTTAACATTTCAGGTGACTTTCTATCTAACACCCTCATTTTTAGATATAAGATCAAACATTTTGGCTTTTTATATCCATTAAATGTGCAACATAAATCAGAATAGTTTAGGAAACATGCAGGATTTAAAGGTTTGTCTTGAAAATGTAAAAAACAGCATCACAGCTATCATCTGTACTCCTATTTGTACCTTACACACCTTTATTTTACATTTCAGCTTTAAATTGTAATCTTTAGAGACTTGTCAAACTGTAGCGCACTTATCAATAGGTGCAACAGCCATGATTGTTGTTTAAACTTGTAATGTCATTATCCTATCTTGGTAGCACTCCTATGTATAGCCATACATAAACATATTTAAAATTAATAATAATATTGATAGGGTCTAAACATACATAGAAATCTGGGTATATTTTAATGCTGGATAATATACAGTAAATAATTCTGTGAATATTTTAATGCAGGATAATAATGCAATTAACAAATTGTTCAATAACTAGTATATAATTATTCTGTACATTCTCAGCAACAGGTAATGAAGCTTCTGTAATTATTTATTGAAAAAAATATATTTTTTTTCTCCATAACATTGGAGCACTATTAAGGGCCAGATTACAAGTGGAGCGGTAATTTATTGTGTGCCCGCAAACGGCAAATTCACCATGTGGGTGCACGATAAATGACCAGCCATTACAAGTGGCTGGATATTGCTACCGGAAACTGGTGGTAGCAATTAGCACTCAAAAAATTAACCAGAGGTCAGACCTCTGGTTAATTTTTTAAATGTCCCCTAATTGCCCCCCCAAAAAATTTGTGTAGTGGCTTTTTTTAAAATAAAACATGTTAGTTTAAAAAAAAAAAAAACTGCACTAAGCAGTTTTTGTGGGCTAAAGTTGGTGGGAAAGGGGTGCTAGAATAAAATTGCACTGAAAAGTGCCTTTACATAGCTCTTGGGACTGTGTGTTCCCAGTAAATATACTGTATATGTATGCCGTGTATGACAGCATTAGAACAAGGCACCCATTGGAGCCCATGGAATCGCGGTCTTGTAAACGCAATGTTTCCGTGCAATGCGAACGTGAGCTCATGTTTGTATTGTGTCTCACTTGTAATACCAGCGCACATTTCCCAAAGCAATATTTTGCGCTCGACTTGTAATCTGGCTCTAAAATTGTTAAATTCAAAAGCTTTATTATATCAATGATAGCATAAAAGTGTTCTGTTTTTTAGCTTAGGCGTCACATAGTGCAGTCAATATATGCCTCGTAGATACAGTGCTTTGTACAGACATCATTTCGCTTTGAACAGCAAGTTTTCTAATTATTGCATGTGTGAGTATGCTTGTGCTGTCTGAGAGCATTTAGGGACACAAGTAGAAATTGGGACAATGTCCTTACTGTCAAGACCAGTCGTCTGGTTCACAGTGAATACATGACTGAAAAACAATAAATTGTAATTACAATCATTTTTATAATTATTTCTCATTGATCATCATTATAAATAATAGATTATTGCTATATTTTTTATAAGTAAAGAGACCTGGGACTTTGTACAAAATTAAACTATTCACTATGCAGGACTTGCAGCAGACTATTCCACTAAATCGTGTACCATCTTAAGTTTGGTTATGGGCATGTTAACAACTTCTGGCGCAGTGGAATCCAGAATTTTTCTGTGAAGTATCATATTTAAAGAGAAATGAAACCCAATATTTTTCTTTAAAGGTTCAGATATAGCATGCGATTTTAAACTTTAAACTTTCTGATCTACTTCTTTTACCAATTTTTATTTGTTCTCTTGGTATCTTTTGTTGAAAAGCAGGGCATCTGCTCAGGCGTGTGAACGTGCCTGGAGCACTATATTGCAGCAGGTTTGCAAGAATGTTATCTATTTGCAAGAGCAGTAGGTGGCAGCACTATTTCCTGCCTGCCATGTAGTGCTCCAGACACCTATCTAGATATCTCTTCAACAAAGAATACCATAACAATGAAACAAATTTGATAATAGAAGTACAGTATATTGGAAACTTTTGTAAAATTGTGTGCTCTGTATGAATGACAAAATAAAAAGGTTTGGGTTTCATATCCCTTTAAAATTAGGAATTTTGGGGACAGAGTTATGCCGAGTTCCAAGATGGACGTTTGAATTCAGAGCTCCTAGCAGCACTTATGCCCACCACCGGTTCAAAGTTAATACCCAGATCTTGGTGAACCGCAACTACAGAATTCAACAATACTAATAGAGCGTTCATGGCACTGGATACACTGAATAACAAGCTACAAGGCAAGTGCGTCACAGGTCCCGAGATTGAGGCCTATATCCCGGCATTTGGCTGCCTTCAAACTGTCGAGACTCAGCTACTCCAGTACATAAAGTACCGAACACAAACAAATGAGGCATTCACTGGCAAATACACCAAGCATTGGAATGGTCGGAAGCTGAGATGATATAAACAGCAGATCATCAACCGTAAGTGCGGCAAATACACTAAGAGTTTGAATGGTCGGAAGCTGAGATGATATAAACAGCAGATCATCAACCGTAAGTGCGGCAAATACACTAAGAGTTTGAATGGTCGGAAGCTGAGATGATGTAAACAGCAGATCATCGACCGTAATTGTGGCACTAGCTTATACCAGACTACCTGGTCACGGCTCTCGCATGGCCCCATAATACTTACGATCGCACACAATGTGAATGAGGACTAGTTTCTTTTATTTATTTTTCACTAATCCAGATCTGATATTCATAAAACGGTTGGGAAAAAGTTTCAATCACTTTATACTTTAGTGCTATATTTGTCAGATACCGTGCATATAAAGATGAATACTTGATAAGCAAGACATCACCCTTACAGAGAACTGATCATAAAATAGAGCTACACCCCTATATAAAAATCTGGTGGGGAAAATACTGATTGCCTTTACAGAAAAACTTTATTAGAGCCCCAATTAGACTTTCCAGTGTATTGTTGGGATACAATCCCCTAATTCTCTACACACCTGCAACTAACTCTACAATAGAAACATGTCTTCCAGAAAATCGACTAACGGGGATAAACATACTAAACCTCCCACTGTGACCACATTTTTTTAAAAACACTAAAACCAATAAACCTTCAGAAAATACAATCACTGAGGAGGAAAAAGAGATAGCACCTAAAACTGATTTCCTTAACATGGAAGAGGATCAGACACCTGCCACTAAAGCTGACTTGCGCTAGTCTCTAAACAGGACTTATCTTCTAATTTTGAGAAACATTGGGAGACGATAGATTCAATGCACATGGCAGTAACAAGCAGCTTATCCAAGATCAAAACAGATATAGCTGATCTGGGAAGTAGGATAGAAAATTTAGAAGAGCATAAAGAGGCAATTACAGAAGATCTGACTGATTTATCTCAAACTATCACTTCCCAACAACAATGCCTTTCTGAGATCCAAGAAAAACTTGACAATCTCGAAAATAGAAGTAGGAGAAACAACATAAGAATTAAAGATATCCCTGAATCCATCACTTACAAAGATCTCCTCTCCTATCTCCACCCACTGTTTACTCAAATCACTGGGGACAAAAAAGAATCTCAATATAGCATTGAAAGAGCACATAGGACCCTTAAGGCAAAACCTAAAGACGAAGCTCCCCCAAGAGATGTCATAATTAAGTTGACCCTTTTTTCCAGATAAAGAAAGAATTCTAAAGGCGCCCAGAGATAATCTGACTTTTAAATTCCAAGGCAATATAATATAGCTATATGTACACCTATTTACCTCTGATGACAACTACATTTCGCCTTAAGAAAATAATTATCCTCACTGATATGTGCACCTTTTAGATTTTTCTTGACAGTTCCTGACTATACCCCACTCATTATGTCTTCCCCATTACACCTAATCTTATTATACTTTCGCACAATGTAAGAGGGCTAACCTCAGATAGGGCCCTCTACCCATCTGATCCCTTTAAATGTTTTGTTGTACTACCCTCTGTTTACAGCGCTGCGGAATCTGTTGGTGCTCTACAAATAACCGATAATAATAATAATAAACGGAGTACAGCCATGACCCAATACTCCAGTCTCCGAGCAAACATAATTTTCCTTCAAGAGAATCATTTCCTCAAGGCACACATACCTAAATACTGGGCCAAAGAATATACAGCCCATTTCCAAGCCACAGCCTATAAGAAAAAAAGAGGAGCTTCCATTCTAATCCACAACTCGATAAACTTTGTACACAAATCCACAGTTACAGACACAGAGGGCAGATATCTGATAGTTAAAGGTCAAATTCAAGATACAGACATAACCATGTGGATGCCCCAAATGAAAACCTACATACTTTTTTTTACACACATTTCTCATCTTCTTACTCAATGGTCGCATATCAAAAAGAAAATGTATGCTTACCTGATAAATGTATTTCTTTTTAGACATAATGAGTCCACGGATTTCATCCTTACTTGTGGGATTTCACCTCCTGGTCAGCAGGAGGAGGCAAAGAGCACCACAGCAGAGCTGCAATATATAGCTCCTCCCTTCCCTCCCACTCCAGTCATTCAACCAAAGTTAGGAAGAGAAAGGAAAAGCCAAGGTGCAGAGGTGTCTGAAGTTTACAAAAAATAATAACCTGTCTAAGAGAACAGGGCGGGCCGTGGACTCATCGTGTCTAAAAATAAATAAATTTATCAGGTAAGCATAAATTTTCTTTTCTTTTTAAAGACACGATGAGTCCACGGATTTCATCCTTACTTGTGGGATACAATACCAAAGCTAGAGTACATGGATGATAAGGGAGGGACAAGACAGGGAACCTAAACGGAAGGCACCACTGCTTGAAGAACCTTTCTCCCAAAAACAGCCTCGGCTGAGGCAAAAGTATCAAATTTGTAAAAAGTGTGAAGAGAGGACTAAGTTGCAGTCTTGCAAATCTGTTCTACAGAAGATTCATTTTTGAATGCACATGAAGAAGCAACAGCCCTAGTGGAATGAGCCGTAACTCTTTCAGGAGGTTGCTGTCCAGCAGTCTCATATGCAAAATGGATGATACTCTTCAGCCAAAAAGAAAGAGAGGTAGCCGTAGCTTTCTGACCCTTACATTTCCCAGAGAAAACGACAAAGAAGACGACTGACGAAAGTCCTTAGTCGCTTGTAAATAAAATTTTAAAGCACGGACCACGTCCAAATTGTGCAAAAGACGTTCCTTTGTAGAAGAAGGATTAGGACACAAGGAAGGAACCACAATTTCCTGATTAATGTTCCTGTTTGAAACAACCTTAGGAAGAAACCCTAGGTTAGTACGTAAAACTACCTTATCCAAATGAAAAATAAGGTAAGGAGAATTGTATTGTAATGCCGAAAGTTCAGAAATGGCAACAAGAAACAAAACTTTCAACAACTTAATATCTAAGGAATGCATAGGCTCAAACGGAACCCCTTGAAGAACTTTGAGAACTAAATTCAGACTCCATGGAGGATTAATTGGTTTAAATACAGGCCTGATTCTAACCAAAGCCTGACAAAAGGATTGAACATCTGGGACATCCGCCAGACGTTTATGTAACAAAATAGACAAGGCAGAGATCTGACCCTTAAGGGAACTTGCCGATAAACCCTTCTCCAATCCTTCTTGGAGAAAGGACAAAATTATGGGAATCCTAACTCAACTACATGAGTAGCCCTTGGATTCACACTAATAAAGATATTTACGCCATATCTTATGATAAATCTTTCTAGTCACAGGCTTACGAGCCTGGATCATGATCTCTATGACTGAATCAGAAAGCCCCCGCTTGAATAGGATTAAGCGTTCAATCTCCTAGCAGTCAGCTTCAGAGAAACTAGATTTGGGTGAAGGAAGGGCCCTTGAATGAGAAGGTCCTTCCTCAACGGAAGCCTCCAAGGTGGCAGAGATGACATGTCCACCAGATCTGCATACCATATCCTGCAAGCCCACGCAGGAGCAATGAGGATCACTGATGCCCTCTCTTGTTTGATTCGAGCAATGACTCGAGGAAGAAGCACAAATGGAGGAAAAAGGTATGCAAGATTGAAGGACCAAGGAACTGCCAGAGCATCTATCATTTCTGCCTGGGGATCCCTGGACCTCGACCCGTATCTCGGAAGCTTGTCATTCTGATGAGATGCCATGAGATCCAACTCCAGCCGACCCCATTTGAGAATCAGGTTGGAGAACACCTCCAGATTGAGTTCCCACTCTCCCGGATGAAAAGTCTGCCTGCTCAGAAAGTCTGCCTCTCAGTTGTCCACCCCTGGGATATGGATCGCTGACAGATGACAAGAATGGGCCTCCACCCACTGGATTATCTTGACTACCTCTGTCATCGCTAAGGAACTCCTCGTTCCTCCTTGATGATTGATGTAGGCCACTGTCGTTATGTTGTCTGTCTGGAATCTGATGAACTGGGCTGAAGCCAACTGAGGCCAGTCCAGAAGATCATTGAAGATCGCTCTCAGTTCCAGGATGTTTATAGGAAGAACAGACTCCGCCCACTCCCTGAGTTTTTAGAGGACCCCAGACAGCCCCCACCCTAGAAGGCTGGCATCTGTTGTCATAATCACCCAGGATGGTCTGCAAAAGCATGTTTCCTGGGATAGATGATCCAGAGACAACCACCATTGAAGTGAATACCTTGTCTCCTGCTCCAGGGTTATTTGAGGAGACAAGTCTGCATAATCTCCATTCCACAGCCTGAGCATGTTTAACTGCAGAGGTCTGAGGTAAAACCGAGCAAATGGGATGATGTCCATTGCCGCCACTATCAGTCCAATTAATTGCATGTACTGGGCCACTGACAGCAGAGGATTGGACTGAAGGGCTCGACAGGTATCTAGAATCTTTGATTTCCTGACCTCTGTCAGAAATATCCTCATGGATATAGAATTGATTACAGTTCCCAAGAAAGTCACCCTTGCTTTCGGGATTAAAGAACTCTTTTCCAGATTTACTTTCCACCCGTGAGTCCTCAGGAAGGACAGTACAATGTCGGTATGGGACCCTGCTTGCTGACAAGATGGTGCCTGAATCAGAATATCGTCCAGATAAGGCGCCACCGCAATGCCCCGTGGCCTTAGAACTGCCAGCAAAGACCCCAGAACCTTTGTGAAAATTCTGGGTGCCATGGCCAGCCGAAAGGAAGAGCCCCAAACTGAAAGTGCTGGTCCAGAAAAGCAAACCTTAGGAACTTGTGATGATCTCTGTGGATAGGAACATGAAGGTATACATCCTTCAAATCCACTGTCATCATAAATTGACCCTCCTGGATCAATGGAAGAATGGTCCGAATAGTTTCCATCTTGAATGATGGAACTCTGAGAAACTTGTTTAGACTCTTGAGATCTAATATAGGTCTGAAGGTTCCCTCTTTTTTGGGAACTACAAACAGATTTTAATAAAACCCCTGCCCCTGTTCCTGTGCTGGAATGGGAACAATTACTCCCAGGGAGGAGAGGTCTTTTACACAATGTAAGAATGCCTCTTTTTTTATCTGGTTTGCAGATAATCTTGAAAGAAGAAATCTTCCTCTGGGAGGAAAATTCTTGAACTCCAGTTTGTATCCCTGGGACACTATCTCTATAGCCCAGGGATCCTGAACATCTCGTACCCAAGCCTGAATGAAGAAAGAAAGTCTGCCCCCCACCAAATCCGGTCCCGGATCGAGGGCATGCCCTTCATACTGTTTTGGAGTCAGCAGCAGGCTTCTTGGACTGTTTACCCTTGTTCCAAGGCTGGATGGGTCTCCAAAGAGAACAGGGCGGGCCGTGGACTCATCGTGTCTAAAAATAAATAAATTTATCAGGTAAGCATAAATTTTCTTTTCTTTTTAAAGACACGATGAGTCCACGGATTTCATCCTTACTTGTGGGATACAATGCCAAAGCTAGAGTACATGGATGATAAGGGAGGGACAAGACAGGGAACCTAAACGGAAGGCACCACTGCTTGAAGAACCTTTCTCCCAAAAACAGCCTCGGCTGAGGCAAAAGTATCAAATTTGTAAAAAGTGTGAAGAGAGGACTAAGTTGCAGTCTTGCAAATCTGTTCTACAGAAGATTCATTTTTGAATGCACATGAAGAAGCAACAGCCCTAGTGGAATGAGCCGTAACTCTTTCAGGAGGTTGCTGTCCAGCAGTCTCATATGCAAAATGGATGATACTCTTCAGCCAAAAAGAAAGAGAGGTAGCCGTAGCTTTCTGACCCTTACATTTCCCAGAGAAAACGACAAAGAAGACGACTGACGAAAGTCCTTAGTCGCTTGTAAATAAAATTTTAAAGCACGGACCACGTCCAAATTGTGCAAAAGACGTTCCTTTGTAGAAGAAGGATTAGGACACAAGGAAGGAACCACAATTTCCTGATTAATGTTCCTGTTTGAAACAACCTTAGGAAGAAACCCTAGGTTAGTACGTAAAACTACCTTATCCAAATGAAAAATAAGGTAAGGAGAATTGTATTGTAATGCCGAAAGTTCAGAAATGGCAACAAGAAACAAAACTTTCAACAACTTAATATCTAAGGAATGCATAGGCTCAAACGGAACCCCTTGAAGAACTTTGAGAACTAAATTCAGACTCCATGGAGGATTAATTGGTTTAAATACAGGCCTGATTCTAACCAAAGCCTGACAAAAGGATTGAACATCTGGGACATCCGCCAGACGTTTATGTAACAAAATAGACAAGGCAGAGATCTGACCCTTAAGGGAACTTGCCGATAAACCCTTCTCCAATCCTTCTTGGAGAAAGGACAAAATTATGGGAATCCTAACTCAACTACATGAGTAGCCCTTGGATTCACACTAATAAAGATATTTACGCCATATCTTATGATAAATCTTTCTAGTCACAGGCTTACGAGCCTGGATCATGATCTCTATGACCGAATCAGAAAGCCCCCGCTTGAATAGGATTAAGCGTTCAATCTCCTAGCAGTCAGCTTCAGAGAAACTAGATTTGGGTGAAGGAAGGGCCCTTGAATGAGAAGGTCCTTCCTCAATGGAAGCCTCCAAGGTGGCAGAGATGACATGTCCACCAGATCTGCATACCATATCCTGCAAGCCCACGCAGGAGCAATGAGGATCACTGATGCCCTCTCTTGTTTGATTCGAGCAATGACTCGAGGAAGAAGCACAAATGGAGGAAAAAGGTATGCAAGATTGAAGGACCAAGGAACTGCCAGAGCATCTATCATTTCTGCCTGGGGATCCCTGGACCTCGACCCGTATCTCGGAAGCTTGTCATTCTGATGAGATGCCATGAGATCCAACTCCAGCCGACCCCATTTGAGAATCAGGTTGGAGAACACCTCCAGATTGAGTTCCCACTCTCCCGGATGAAAAGTCTGCCTGCTCAGAAAGTCTGCCTCTCAGTTGTCCACCCCTGGGATATGGATCGCTGACAGATGACAAGAATGGGCCTCCACCCACTGGATTATCTTGACTACCTCTGTCATCGCTAAGGAACTCCTCGTTCCTCCTTGATGATTGATGTAGGCCACTGTCGTTATGTTGTCTGTCTGGAATCTGATGAACTGGGCTGAAGCCAACTGAGGCCAGTCCAGAAGATCATTGAAGATCGCTCTCAGTTCCAGGATGTTTATAGGAAGAACAGACTCTGCCCACTCCCTGAGTTTTTAGAGGACCCCAGACAGCCCCCACCCTAGAAGGCTGGCATCTGTTGTCATAATCACCCAGGATGGTCTGCAAAAGCATGTTTCCTGGGATAGATGATCCAGAGACAACCACCATTGAAGTGAATACCTTGTCTCCTGCTCCAGGGTTATTTGAGGAGACAAGTCTGCATAATCTCCATTCCACAGCCTGAGCATGTTTAACTGCAGAGGTCTGAGGTAAAACCGAGCAAATGGGATGATGTCCATTGCCGCCACTATCAGTCCAATTAATTGCATGTACTGGGCCACTGACAGCAGAGGATTGGACTGAAGGGCTCGACAGGTATCTAGAATCTTTGATTTCCTGACCTCTGTCAGAAATATCCTCATGGATATAGAATTGATTACAGTTCCCAAGAAAGTTACCCTTGCTTTCGGGATTAAAGAACTCTTTTCCAGATTTACTTTCCACCCGTGAGTCCTCAGGAAGGACAGTACAATGTCGGTATGGGACCCTGCTTGCTGACAAGATGGTGCCTGAATCAGAATATCGTCCAGATAAGGCCCCACCGCAATGCCCCGTGGCCTTAGAACTGCCAGCAAAGACCCCAGAACCTTTGTGAAAATTCTGGGTGCCATGGCCAGCCGAAAGGAAGAGCCCCAAACTGAAAGTGCTGGTCCAGAAAAGCAAACCTTAGGAACTTGTGATGATCTCTGTGGATAGGAACATGAAGGTATACATCCTTCAAATCCACTGTCATCATAAATTGACCCTCCTGGATCAATGGAAGAATGGTCCGAATAGTTTCCATCTTGAATGATGGAACTCTGAGAAACTTGTTTAGACTCTTGAGATCTAATATAGGTCTGAAGGTTCCCTCTTTTTTGGGAACTACAAACAGATTTTAATAAAACCCCTGCCCCTGTTCCTGTGCTGGAATGGGAACAATTACTCCCAGGGAGGAGAGGTCTTTTACACAATGTAAGAATGCCTCTTTTTTTATCTGGTTTGCAGATAATCTTGAAAGAAGAAATCTTCCTCTGGGAGGAAAATTCTTGAACTCCAGTTTGTATCCCTGGGACACTATCTCTATAGCCCAGGGATCCTGAACATCTCGTACCCAAGCCTGAATGAAGAAAGAAAGTCTGCCCCCCACCAAATCCGGTCCCGGATCGAGGGCATGCCCTTCATGCTGTTTTGGAGTCAGCAGCAGGCTTCTTGGACTGTTTACCCTTGTTCCAAGGCTGGATGGGTCTCCAAATAGACTTAGATTGCGAATAGTTTCCTTCTTGTTTAGAGGAGGAAGAGAAATAATTTCCCTTGAAATTACAAAAGGAACGAAAATTACTTTGTCGTCCTTTTTGTTTATTTCTCTTATCCTGAGGAAGGAGGTGACCCTTACCTCCCGTGATGTCAGAAATAATCTCCTTCAGGCCAGGTCCAAACAAGGTCTTTCCTTTGTAAGGAATAACTAGAAGCTTAGACTTGGATGACACATCCACAGACCAAGGTTTTAACCATAAAGCCCTGCGGGCTAGAATAGAAAACCCTGAACTCTTAGCTGCTAATTTAGTAATTTGCAGAGAAGCATCTGTAATAAAGGCATTAGCCAACTTCAGAGCTTTAATCCTATCTTGGATCTCCTCTAAAGTGGTTTCAGTTCTGAGAGATTCAGACAGAGCATCAAATCAATAGGCTGCTGCACTAGTGACCGTAGCAATGCACACAGCCGGCTGCAATAGCAGACCCTGGTGAACATAAATCTTTTTAAGTAGACCCTCCAACTTCTTGTCCATGGGATCTTTAAAAGCACGCAAAAACAAAGGGAGACAGTGGCGCCTAAGGCTGACTGTTAAATACAAATAACAACAATCAAATAGTAATAAACCAACTATAAGAGAACCAACATTAATGTTGCTGAAATGGGCATGTTAACCTTAAAAAAGTCTAAAATAGATGATTACACATGATGAAAAGTAACATATTAATTTAATACATCAATAATTAATATACATATACAATACACCGGTGTATAAAAAATGATAAAAATGCAATATAACAATGCTTAGCTAAAAAGGCAATAATTAGATACACTGTAGTGATTATACCAAGTGAAAACTGCGAGTATCAAGAGAACAAATTAGACCTAATGAACAGTAGTGCAACATGTATATAGAAGTTTATAATCCAGGATGCCTGTTAAATGAAGATCCCTTAAATTCCAAGTTGTAGTATTACCAGTTCATGGACATTAAGTTCATAGATGGTTTTATTCAGGTGTTACGAAAAAGGTTGGCTTATCTCCTGGATATGTGATATAAACAGTTATGAGGCAGGGTTATACTTCACCGTAAGTGTTTGGCTTTTATTCTTCAATTAATATAACAATCAATATAGCAATCAGTTAGAATGTGGAGTTCACCTCAGATCAGTACAGTTTATAACAGCAAGTGTATGGTTTTTACTCACTTCGGAGCTATGAGCCTCCTCGCTTAATACACCCGTCACCTGTAGGCAGGGCGATGTATGGCCGTGGTCCAATTAGGACCGTTGAAGTGCACGCACTTATTCAAACTGCTGAAGATCCTTGAAGATATAAACTCCTACCGGCTCAGTATGTGCTATCTGAGCATGTAGAAAGAGTCGGTTCTGGGAGTGGTTTCTTGGTTGCAGGAGCAGACTGTAAGAACATCTACGCGTTTCAGCTAAAGAGCCTTTATCAAGATGTTCCTTTATCGTTGCTCCTCCATTTTTATATCCTCAATTAACCGTTTGTACACCTCATTCCTGATTTACTTCCGCCTTTGTCTTGAACATTTATTATGATAAATTCATCAAAAGTAAAGCTTAACAGTCTTATTATATCCAAATCCAATGTAAAGTATATAAATATAAAAATATACATAAAAAACTTTGTTCTCAACTCACAGGTGACTTTTAAAATAGTCTGAATAAATCGTCATAGAGCAATCATCTTGTAAAAATCTTATTATGAGAGTGTTAGTACTGAGCAGTTAGATATTGTGTACTTATGATAGTTGTAATAGTTAGGAATTGATTCAGTGAGGAAAGGATTTCATATATTAGTATTTATTAAAAAAAATATATAAAAAATATATATTGTTGGTCTATGTTCAGCACCACTTGCCAGCCTCATTAAAAAGACAGTAACAGAATTTACATCTACATTGGTTCTCTTGATGTTCGAGCATGATCAATATAATTCATATGTAAATAGTTGACCTAAAATATAAAAGTTTATATATGTAAAACAAAAAAATTGTATATAAAGATTTAATAAGAATGGATTAATATGCGGGGTAATTTAATACAATTAAATAAAAGGTGTATATAAAATGTCTTAAAAATATTGATCAATTCATAAAAGATTTTTTTATATAAATAATGGAAAACTTTTTTGAAAATAAAATGCATAAAAGTTCATATGGTTATTAATACCAATTTGATAAAACGTTTTAAAATAAACGATTAAGAACTGGTTTTTTTCGACTCACTATTTCAAGAATAAAGAATATGCAAACTTAAGGTTATGAGTTTGGTATAAATATCATAGATGTGTATATAATAAATAACAAAATCTACTTACAAAAAGCAACACTTTATAAACTATTGATATTGTGTCTTATATTTTATGGTTTAATTTTATTGTAGTATACTATCTATGTGTACAAATTCGAAATGTATGCAATCAATCAGTACAAAAGTTATATTAATAAAAATAGACTATTAGTATAATTGTTCCATTTTATAAAAATTATTTTATAAAAATTATATAGAAAATTAAACGTATAAATCCTCATAATTTCTCATAAGGGCAGATGGACCTGTTCAACATTTCTTGTGTTAGAGAATTCTTCCAGACTAATTGGAAACTTTGTGGGTTACATATTTTATATTATACTAATTTAAGATAAATGGTCATTTAAGAATGAAATTGAGATCTAGCTCACTATTCAGGCCTTTAGGGGCTAAAGTATCAAAATTAAAAATTAACTCTGCTTCCTGTCTTAGTAATTTTTCTTCTATATTACCTCTCCTTCCATCAGGTTCTATTCTTTTGACACCCCAAAATTTGAATTTTCTAATTTTCCTTGATGTACTTCTGTAAAATGTCTGTACAGGTTCGTATCTTTTCTGCAATGCTCAATTCCTAAAATATGTTCCCTTATGCGGTCTCTGAGTTTTCTACTGGTCTGGCCAAAATGTCTTAAATTGCAACTGCATTGGACTAGATAGATAATATTGATGTCTGAACACCTAATTATTCCATTTATTTTAAGAATTTTCCAGTTTTATCGGATTTAATATTTTTTAACTTTGTGCTGTATTTACAAGATTTGCATCTCTGACAGGGGAAGAAACCCTCAATAGTATTCCCTTCCAAATCTTTAATATTTTTATTAAAAGTGACTTTCTTACTTTTCAACTCACTGGGAGCTAGCATACTTTTGAAATTCTTAGCTTTTTTGTAAATGAATTTTGGATTTCTAGCTAATGTATGTCCTATAATAGGGTCCTTTAACAGTAGAGGCCAGTGTTTCCTAATTATCTTTTCAAAAGACTTATGTTGAGTTAAGTAGGTTGCTATTATAGGGACATCCAATGTCTGTTCATCTGTATTACATGTCCCCGTTTTATTTGCAGTCTTATTTAATAATGTTTGTCTGTCCATGTTTTTAATCGACTCTGCTAGTTGTACAATACTTTCTCCATTATATCCTTTTTCTATGAACCGATTGACTAGAATTTGTGATTGCTGTTCATAGTTTGAATCTTCAGTACAATTTTTCTTGACTCTAAGGAGTTGACCTTTCGGAATATTATTCTTCCAATTTTTATGGTGACTGCTTTGGTAGTCCACATAATTATTCGAATCTACTTGTTTAAAAAATTTACGTGTGTTAATCTCATCGTTAACAATCTCTACTTCGATATCAAGAAAATTAATTTTATTTTTGCTAAACTCATGTGTAAAAGTCAGACCTAAGTTGTTAGTATTATGATCCTCAATGAACAAATTTAATAATTCCTGATCCTCCTTCCAAATAATGAACAGATCATCTATATAACGCCTATAGAGCACAAGATTCGCACCCCATGGTCCATTATCGAAAACATCTTTCTCGAATTGTCCCATGAATAAATTGGCATAACTGGGTGCAAATCTTGTGCCCATAGCCGTTCCTTTAATTTGGAGGAAATATTTGTCATCAAATTTGAAATAATTTTTACTTAGAATAAATTCAATACAGTCCAGTAAAAATCCTAGTTGAATTGGGGATATTTTAGGATCTAATTGTAAATAATACTTTATTGCTAAAAGACCCAGGGTGTGTTGTATGTTAGTATATAATGCGCTGGCATCGCATGTAACTAAAATCTTTAGACCATTTAATAGTTTCAAGTATTTTTAAAAATTGAGTGGAGTTGGCTAGATAGGAAGGCAGACCCTTCACATATTTTTGGAGAAAATGATCCATGTAATCTGAAAGATTTGAGGTGATTGAGTCTATGCCGGAGATAATTGGACGGCCTGGTGGGCATTGTAGATTTTTGTGGATTTTGGGTATAAAATAAAAAATAGGTGTTCTGAAATGTTTAGTTAATAAAAAATCCAATTCTGCATCGTTAAGTATACCAGTAGAATGACCTTTTTTAAGTAGTTCCTGTAATTGGGTGAAATATATATCACCAGAATCATTCAGTAATTTCTTGTAGGTGGTAGGGTCTTCTAGTAATTTATTTGCCTCTTCTAAATAATACTCTCGACTCATTACAACGATCCCTCCACCCTTATCTGCCTGTTTGATCACTAGATCCTCTCTTTTTTGCAGATCTCTTAGGACATTGGTGGTTACTAGATAGTTTATATAGAAATATCTTACACAGGGGTTTGAAATAATGAAAATAGATCCTATGTGGCAACTATTTACCACTTCATAGTAACAATGTCATAGAAGGGAAAACTAGTTTACAGAAAAAACAGAGATATGACACTGATCTTTGGTTGGAATAACAGTATTAGCCTACTGACAAATTCACACTTCCCAAAGGTGTGAAAAAAATGACAAAGCAAAAACAAAGGGAGTCAGTGGCGCCTAAGGCTGACTGTTAAATACAAATAACAACAATCAAATAGTAATAAACCAACTATAAGAGAACCAACATTAATGTTGCTGAAATGGGCACGTTAACTTTAAAAAGTCTAAAATAGATGATTACACAAGATGAAAAGTAACATATTAATTTAATACATCAATAATTAATATACATATACAATACACCGGTGTATAAAAAATGATAAAAATGCAATATAACAATGCTTAGCTAAAAAGGCAATAATTAGATACACTGTAGTGATTATACCAAGTGAAAACTGTGAGTATCAAGAGAACAAATTGGACCTAATGAACGGTAGTGCAACAATGTATATAAAAGTTTATAATCCAGGCTGCCTGTTAAATGAAGATCCCTTAAATTCCAAGTTGTAGCATTACCAGTTCATGGACATTAAGTTCATAGATGGTTTTATTCAGATGTTACAAAAAAGGTCGGGTTATCTCCTGGATATGTGATATAAACAGTTATGAGGCAGAGTTATACTTCGCCGTAAGTGTTTGGCTTTTATTCTTCATTAATATAACAATCGATATAGCAATACGTTAGAATGTGGAGTTCATCTCAGATCAGTACAGTTTATAACAGCAAGTGTATGGTTTTTACTCACTTCGGAGCTATGAGCGTCCTCGCTTAATACACCCGTCACCTGTAGGCAGGGCGATGTATGGCCATGGTCCAATTAGGACCATTGAAGTGCACGCACTTATTCAAACTGCTGAAGATCCTTGAAGATACAAACTCCTACTGGCTCAGTATGTGCTATCTGAGCACAACTATCTTTAAAAGCACAACTATCCTCAATGGGAATAGTAGTTCACTTAGCTAGAGTGGAAATAGCTCCTTCCACCTTAGGTACCGTCTGCCACGTTTCCCTGACAGCGTCCGCTATAGGAAACATTTTCTTGAAAATAGGAGATGGAGAAAAGGGAATACCTGGTCTCTCCCATTGCTTGGAAATAATCTCAGAAGTTCGCTTCGGTACTGGAAAAACGTCTGAGTAAGAGGGAACTTCAAAATATCTGTCCAATTTGCTCGACTTCGCAGGAGCGACCACTACTGTAGAATCACAGTCATCTAAAGTAACTTAAACCTCCCTTAGCAACAGACGGAGGTGTTCTAGTTTGAACTTGAAAGAAACAACCTCTGAATCAGTCAAAGGTATTGAACCTTCAGAGTCTGAAACTTCTCCTTCTAATAGAACCTCCATACCCTCCAACTCAGCTCCCTGAGAGGGTACCTCCGAGATTGCCACCATAGTATCAGAAACCTCCTTTACTACATGGTTGTCCTTCCTCTTACGCTTGCCTTGTAGCACAGGGAAAGCAGACAATGCATCAGAAATTGTGGAAGACATAACTGTAGCTATGTCTTTAAAAGTAATTCTAGCAATCACTGGAGTAGAAGTACAGGGCACTGCTTGTGCGGGCGTTAAATCTTGGGACGCTTGGGGAAAAAGTTGCGGCATACTCTGAATCTCAGCATTAGACTCCTGAGAATCCTCCGCCTTAGAAATATTTTGCTCATGAAAAATATTTTCTCTATACTTTAAAGCCCTCTCAATGCATGAGGGACAAAAAGGAATTGGTGGTTCTACATTGGCATCCAAGCACATGGAGCAAAAAACATTTTGTACAGCTTCTGTGTCCATGTTGAAGCACAGTAGGATATAAAAAAATAATAAAACCGTTACTGGCCCTTTAAATTTTGGAGATAAACATTTTTACAGCAGGTAGAAAAAAATAGTGTCCCAATAACCAACCAAATATAAATAGAACAATTTAGTTTAAATAATTTTGAATGACAGAAAAAAAGATACTGTGGGGCATATGTATCAAGCTCCGATTGGAGCTTGATGCCCTGTGTTTCTGGCGAGCCTGCAAAGACCGCTGCTCCATAACCTGTCCGCCTGCTCTGAGCAGGCGGACACACATCACCGGAAATCAACCCAATCGAGTACGATCGGGTTGATTGACACCCCCCTGCAGGTGGCCCATTGGCCGTGAGTCTGCAGGGGGCGGCGTTGCACCAGCAGCTCTTGTGAGCTGCTGGTGCAATGCTGAATACGGCGAGCGTATTGCTCGCCGTATTCAGTGAGGTCTGGCGGACCTGATCTGCAGTGTCGGATCAGGTCCGCCAGACCTTCATAACTAGGGGCCTGTGACTTTAAAATTTAAAAGTAAACTATTTTTCTTGCAGAAAATAAATGTCCTATTTTTACAGCAGGAAGCCATAATAATAACAACCCTCAGACACCACTACGCCTCAGCAGCTCTGCTGAGGCGCCTACCTGCCGCCCCGGATCTACTACTCTGATCTCCAAACAGTCCGATGACAAGGGCTTGAAAACACTATGCAACCGCTTGCTCTGAGACACAAGACCATGTGGTGCTAGTGTGAGTCCCAGCCGTCTGTGTAAAAAGCACTGTGTACCCGGAAAACAGCTCCTGAATAACCAGGAACTGAAACTGTGCAGATTATTATGAAAAGCGCGCAAAGACATAGCCCCGCCCATCGTGGGCGTCAGTAAAAGTACACGACCCGACCGGCATCATCACAATAATAAACTATGTTAAAGAAAAAACCTAGCTGAACTCCCAGCCCCAGTGCCTGTACATTAAGCTGTCCACACAACCCTCTATAGAGAGCATAATGTCCCAATCACAATTAGCCCCATTTTGCTGATCCTTATGTATTACTTAAAATAAAGTGCTCACTCTCCTCTGAGTTTTTGATCCTTCCCAGAATAAAAAGTTAGCACTTACCTTAATGCTGTCCGACAGCAGGACAGTCCAGCAGGTGTAAGAGCTCCTTTCCCTCCCATAGCCTTGTGGAAAGTGATAGAGCCTGAGTTAGACTTGCTTAGGCCTCAGAATAAGGGCAGCAGAAATGTATGGGAGGCGCAGTGAGAATTATATCCCACCAGTTCCCATTGCTTTAAAGCCACCAAGAGCTCTACTGAAGAGACTGATATGGACTACGAGTACACCCTAGACAAAGCAGCACACTCTGGCACTACTTTAAAAACAAAAAACTCTTGATTGAAGAATCTATTTCTAACACCTCACTTTACCTCTTCCTATCACTAACGTAGGCAAAGAGAATGACTGGAGTGGGAAGGAAGGGAGTTGCTATATATAGCAGCTCTGCTGTGGTGCTCTTTGCCTCCTCCTGCTGACCAGGAGGTGAAATCCCACAAGTAAGGATGAAATCCGTGGACTCATCGTGTCTTTAAAAAGAAATCATACTAGCAGGAGATTTTAATATCACAATGACCCCAATTACACCAAATCAAAACGACCCGCTTACTCATAAGAATCTCTGGCACAATCGCATAATCAAAACCATAGGAGAATCTTTAGCTCCTCACTCTTTACTAGATCAATGGTATCACCAATGACACAACATACTACTCTTCGGCTCACAAATCATATATAAGACTAGATTATATATATCCTAGTCAAATCCTACATTCGATGTTACTCTCTTCTTCCATCCATACATGCGTGTGGTCAGACTACTTCATAGTCAGCCTCCAATTAAAGGGAGTGCAAGATAACTTTAAAACCAAAACATGGCCATTTAACCCAAGCTTATTAACCCCTTAACGACACACGTTGTACAGGGTACGTCTTACACAAACTGGTCTTTCTACTGTACATCGTCAGGGGTTTAAAGCACCTGGAAGCGATCCTAATAACTTACAGCCGCTTTTAAGGTATTGGTGTGATGCCTCGATATTGAGGCATTACTGCAATACCTTTTCTGGCACACCGATGCACCGATTGTGGTGTTGGTGGGAGCAGGTGGTGGGAGTGGGAGAGGGGGGAAAATTATGTTTAAAAAAGGGATCTGGGAGAGGGGGAAGGGGGTATTGAGGGGGGCCAGCTACACTACAGAAAAAAAAAATTAAATTAAAAGAATGCACATTATTTTGAAAAGTGGGTACAGGCAAACAGCTGCCAGTACCCAAAATGGCATCAAATAGTGAGAGTGGGACAGGTTAGAGAGCTGTTTGGGGGGGCTCAGGGAGGTTGGGTGGTAACGGGGGATCCTACACTGCAGAAAATATATAATTTTTTTTTTAAAAAACAAATAAAAAAAAACACAATTTTTTTTTTATTTTTACATTAGATGGCGGGGACATTTGTGGGGTGGCAAGGGAAGAGAGCTGTTTGGGATCAGGGGGTGGGATGTGTCAGGTGGGAAGCTGATCTTTACACTAAAGCTAAAATTAACCCTTCAAGCTCCCTACATGCTACCTAATTAACCCCTTCACTGCTGGGCATAATACAAGTGTGGTGTGCAGCAGCATTTAGCTGCCTTCTAATTACCAAAAAGCAATGCTAAAGCCATTTATATGTCTGCTATTTCTGAACAAAGGGGATCCCAGAGAAGCATTTACCACCATGTGTGCCATAATTGCACAAGCTGTTTGTAAATCATTTCAGTGAGAAACCTAAAGTTTGTGAAAAAGTGAACGATTTTTTTTTATTTGATTGCATTTGGCGGTGAAATGGTGGCGTGAAATATACCAAAATGGGCCTAGATCAATACTTTAGGTTGTCTACTAAATAAAATATATATATACATGTCAAGGGATATTCAGGGATTCCTGACAGATATCAGTGATCCAATGTAACTGTCGCTAATTTTGAAAAAAAAAATGGTTTGGAAATAGCAAAGTGCTACTTGTATTTATTGCCCTATAACTTGCAAAAAAGCAAAGAACATGTAAACATTGGGCATTTCTAAACTCAGGATATAATTTAGAAACTATTTATTTTGGTTGTTTTTTGGTGGTTGTAGATGTGTAACAGATTTTGGGGGTCAAAGTTAGAAAAAGTGTGTGGTTTTTTTTTTTCATTTTTTCCTCATATTTTATAATTTTTTATAGTAAATTATAAGATATGATGAAAAATAATGGTATCTTTAGAAAGTCCATTTAATGGCGAGAAAAACGGTATATAATATGTGTGGATACAGAAAATGAGTAAGAGGAAAATTACAGCTAAACAAAAACACAGCAGAAATGTAAAAATAGCTCTGGCCCTTAAAGGAAAGAAATTGAAAAATGGCATTGTCCTTAAGGGGTTAAAAGAACCACTGACTTAGACGAAAGCATTACAACATTTAAAAGACTACTGGGAGTTAAACTCAGACTCGACATCCAATCCAATTTATATATGGGCTGCACATAAAGCATACATTCGAGGAATACTAATTCAAAATAAGACTCTTCACATCAAACAGAAAAAAGCACTCCTAGCTAAACTATATCAGGCTATAGAAAAGTTAGAACAACAACATAAATTTACAAAACAAAACTCGGTCTTACGAACAGTTCAAAGAAAAAGAGACTCCTTAGCTGAAATTTTAAATCATCAAGCCACAAGAACTATTCATGCACTGAAGGTAAATTATTACATCTATGCTAACAAACCGGATACGTTTATGGCACACAAAATTAATGAAAAATGTAGGGCCTCCACAATAATTAGTATACAACAGTCCGATGGTACACTGACCTCCCACCCACAATCTATAGTTGACACCTTTGCAGACTACTATGGGAAGCTTTATGACGGTAAGAAAATCAACCACAATCTCCAACCTGTCTCCTCCACCAAAGATTTTCTGACAAAACTAAATAAAATCTCAGAAGGAGATCAAGAGGCCCTTAATGCCCCTATTACATAGAAGTACTTAAACCAGGTAAAGCCCCTGGCCCAGACGGATTCTCTAAAGCGAATATTACAAATTATTTAAATCAACTTTAATCCCTCAATTAACTAAATTTTGTAACCATATTATGGAAGGCCATACTATCCCTACAGAATTGCTTCAAGCCAAAATAATAGTCATCCCAAAACCTGGTAAAAACCCTAAAGTGTGCCCTAACTACCACACAATTTCACTCATAAATCAAGATCTGAAGATTTTCACCAAGATTCTAGCTAATAGGTCAAAACATATTCTACCAACACTAATACACCCCGGATCAAGTGGGTTTTATTAAGGGATGAGGAGAAGGCATTTGATATAGTAGACTGAAGTTTTATGTTGTCAGTACTTCACCACATGGAATTTTCTGGATCCTTTATTAGGTTCCTCAAAGCTATCTATTCCACACCAGGAGCCCAGGGGGCATATGTATCAAGCTTGATGCCCCGTGTTTCTGGCGAGCCTACAGGCTCGCCAGAAACAGCAGTTATGAAGCAGCGGTCACAAAGACCGCTGCTCCATAACCTGTCCACCTGCTCTGAGCAGGCGGACAGACATCGCCGGAAATCAACCCAATCAAATATGATCGGGTTGATTGACACCCTCTGCTGGCGGCCGATTGGACGCGAATCTGCAGGGGGCTATTCAATGCTGAATACGGCAAGCGTACTGCTCGCCGTATTCAGCGAGGTCTGTCGGACCTGATCCGCACTGTCGGATCAGGTCCAAGAGACCTTGATAACTAGAGGCCCAGGTCTCCTCTGCCGGATATAAATCAAAAATCTTCCCAATTCTTAATGGAACGAGACAGGGGTGTCCCCTTTCCCAGTTGTTATTTGCCCTGTGTATTGAACCCTTAGCAGCTAAATTAGACAATCTCCAGATGCATTAGGCATCAAGATTCGAGACTCGGAGTATAAAGTAGCCTTATTCACTGACAACATTCTATTAAATCCTTAAGGACAAGGCCATTTTTCAATTTCCTTCCCTTAAGGACAAGGGCTATTTTTACATTTCTGCGATGTTTGTGTTTAGCTGTAATTTTCCTCTTATTCATTTACTGTACCCACACATATTATATACCGTTTTTCTCGCCATTGAATGGACTTTCTAATGATACCATTATTTTCATTATATCTTATAATTTACTATAATGTTTTTATAAAATATGATGAAAACATGTTAAAAAAAAACACTTTTTCTAACTTTGATCCCCAAAACCTGTTACACATCTACAGCCACCAAAAAACACCCAAGCTTAATAGTTTCTAAATTTTGTCCTGAGTTTAGAAATACTCAATGTTTACATGTTCTTTGTTTTTTTTTGCATTTCATATGGCATTAAGTACAAGTAGCATTTTGCTATTTCCAAACCATTTTTTTTTTTCAAAATTAGCAATAGTTACATTGGATCACTGTCAGGAATCCCTGAATAACCCTTCACATGTATATATTTTTTTTTAGTAGACAACTCAAAATATTGATCTAGGCCCATATTTCATGCCACCATTTCACCACCAAATGCGATCAAATAAATAAAACCGTTCACTTTTTCACAAACTTTTTCACAAACTTTAGATTTCTCACTGAAATTTTTTACAAACAGTTTGTGCAATTATGGCACAAATAAATAGATGTAAGTGCCTCTCTGGGATCCCCTTTGTTCAGAAATAGCAGACATATATGGCTTTGGCGTTACTTTTGGGTAATTAGAAGGCTGCCACACGTGTATTATGTCCAGCAGCGAAGGGGTTAATTAGGGAGCTTGTAGGGTTAATTTTAGCTTTAGTGTAGTGTAGTAAACAACCCAAAGTATTGATCTAGACCCATTTTGGTAATGTGATCAAATAAAAAAAATTGCTAACTTTTTCACAATTTTAGGTTTCTCACTGAAATTATTTGCAAACAATTAATGCAATCATGGCACAAATGGTTGTAAATGCTTAGGGTTAATTTTAGCTTTAGTGTAGAGATCAGCCTCCCACCTGACACATCCCACCCCCTGATCCCTCCCTGACCCTCCTCAAACAGCTCTTTTCCCTCCCCCACATTACAATTGTCACTGCCATCTTAAGTACTGGTAGAAAGTCTGCCAGTACTAAAATAAAAGGCACATTTTTTATACATGTGTTTTTTTCTTGTTTTTTTTCCCTAAATCATTTTCTGTAGTGTAGCTTCCCCCCCCTCAACCCCCTACTCCCTTCCACCTTTACAAAAAATGATTTCCCTCCCTCTATCACACTAATATAGCATGTGCACGCTCCTGATGTATTGCGTGCACTGCAGGGACAGGAACATCAAGTCCCTGCAGCGATGGGCCGCCCACACGCCTCCCTGCTGCTGCTCCCACCCACCAACGAACTGCACCATTGCTGGTCGATGCAGAGAGGGCCACAGAGTGGCCCTCTCTGCATCGACAACTCTGCAACTCTATTTCTGCAGTGCCCCACTGCATGCAGAAATAGCGCAATCTTGCTATTTTGAGTGAGATTGCGGCCGAGAGAAGCCCAGGACTGCATCGACGTACAGGGTACGTCGCTGGTCCTTAAGGGCATAAGGACCAACGCTGTACAGGGTACAATGTTGGTCGTTAAGGGGTTAACAGTAACAAAACCACTAATCTCTCTGCCTAATCTATATGGATTATTAGATAAATTATCCATAATATCTGGATATCAGATAAATCTCGATAAATGCAAAGCATTACCTATAGTGCTACCCCTTAATGCACAGAAAATTATTGAAATAAATTTTGAAATGAAATAGGCCAAAAAATCTATCAAATATCTGGGGATTCATTTAACTACCCAATTTGAACATCTCTACAAACATAAATTTACACCAATATTTAAGGAAATTAGAAGAGATATCCAGAAATTGAAAACTTATAGATTTTCCTAGCTAGGTCGTACATCAGCAATTAAAATGAATGTACTTCCCCATCTCCTTTACCTGTTCAGAACCCTACTGATCGAGATTTTGATCTTAGACCTAAATTCCCAACAATCGGAACTCCAGGCATATATAAGAGGGGCAAAGATTACTAGAATCCCAAATTCAATCATGACTAGACATAGGGAGCTAGGGGGATTGGGGTCCCCAATCTCATAGACTACTATTGAGCTTCCAGGCTGGCACAAACTACTTTACTAAACAGAACATCCAGAGATATTCTCTGGCACAAACCCCTTTACTAAACAGAACATCCAGAGATATTCTCTGGACTTCACTGGAAACCGACTTGGGGGGGGGGGGGAGTATCCTGATGCAATACTTTGGGACAAACACCACTCCACCAGCAGACCTAACCAATAGACCACCCACCACAGACTCCCCCATACATATTTGGACTTCCCTGGCAGTTTATAAACTATTGATACCCACTAAAACTTTGACAATGCCGATCAGATACCTCCTCAATCGAGACTTCCACAAACAAGGGGGAAAATAAAGGACTATATATAGTGGCTGACCTCCTGGAAAACAGAAAAATCCTAATGTACTCTCAATTACAAAGCAAATTAGATCCTCTTCACACCCATTATACCTCTATCTGCAAATATCATCATCCCTACATAAAAACCTTAACCCCCCCCCCACGCTCCTAACCACAGCCTTAGAAACCATATGCAAATCAACAGAAAGACCAAAACAAACTATCTCTAAACTATATATAGCCATACAGACTCTTTATAACCACACTAAATCCTCAGCTATACCACTCTAAATCCTCAGCTAT
Organism: Bombina bombina; assembly: GCF_027579735.1. NCBI lineage: Eukaryota > Metazoa > Chordata > Amphibia > Anura > Bombinatoridae > Bombina > Bombina bombina. The sequence continues at coordinate 1,473,472,215 of NC_069499.1, read as the reverse complement.
ATTAAAATGGGATAAAGACCTAAATATCACCTTTAAAAAAAAGACCTGGGATAATATTTTTAGCTCAGCTACTAAAGGCCTACTGAGTGTAGACTTACAGGAGAATACCCTAAAAACTATATATCGATGGTACCTTAGAACCTCACATATGTCTAAAAATGGTACCAGAAATTGCTATAGAGGTTGTGGGGAATTAGGAACCTGTCGACATATGGGGTGGGACTGCCAAGAGGTGCGGTTGATTTGGGAATCCTTATCATCCCTACTAAGCAACATTTTAGAAGAAAACATCCAGCATATCACAAGCGTTACTACAAGAATTGATTAAAAAATACAACAAACACATAAACACATTCATTAAAATTATATGTACAGCAACTAGAATATGTGTGGCGCAATACTGGAAAACAGGGGTACCCTCATGGACAGAAATTCACAATAAAATTTCATATACTTACATAATGTATAATTGGGCAGCAGGAATTCTAGATAATAGAGATAACAACGACAAGATCTGGTTTTACTGGACTCTTAACAACAATTCGAGAGACAAATGATAGGGATAGAACCTTTAACTATAGCACCCCCCAGATTGACCCATATATATATACATAAAAAAAGCAGGAATGTAAAGCTTAGAGGCCGGCCCATTTTAGGTTCAGCACCCTGGATAGCGCTTGCTTATTGGAGACTACATTTAGTCAACCAATAAGCAAGCATAACCCAGGTTCTGAACCAAAAATGGTCTGGCTCCTAAGCCTTACAGTCCTGCTTTTTAAATAAAGATAGCAAGTGAACAAAGAAAATTTGGTAATGGGAGTCAAATAGAAAGTTGCTTAAAATTGCATGCTCTCTCTGAATCATTAAAAAAATATTTGGATTTAGTATCCCTTTAATTCTAAACATTGTTGGCTTTTCAGTTTCTTGCTAAAAGTGTAGCCTCCACACTTAAAGAGACATATTACCCATGTGCTAAATCCCCTGAAAGTGATGCAGTATAGCTGAAAAAAACTGAGAGGAAAATATCACCTGGACATTTCTTTGTGAAAAAAGAAGATATTTTATCACAAAATATTTAAAAAAAGGGATATGAAACTCACATTTCTTTTCTTTCATGATTCAGATTGAGCATGCAATTTTATACAACTTTCTTATTTACTCCTAATTAGACTTGTGCATAGTGGAAAAATGTGGTTCGGTTCAGATCGATTCGGATGTTTTCGAATTTCGGTTCGGATCGATTCGAATTCGGAAAAAAGCAAATGCATTCGTTTCGGATTCGTTTCGGATTCACTCAGATACGAATAAATTTGTCTGGATTCGGTTCGGTTCGATTCGGAAATTTGGAATTTCGGTATGTGTTAGGTGGGATGTGCTGTCTATTAGACTAGTATTATGTACTGTATATTAGGTGTAACCCATAGCAGAATGATATAACCTAATATACTGTACAATACTAGTGTAATCCATGGCTATTCGAATCTACCAAATAAATACGAACTAATTCGGATTTATTTGGTAGATTCGGTACTACCGTAATTCGGAAATTCGAATTGATCCGAATCTCTGAATTTAGGTGTAATTGGTTTAAATATCTTGTAATTGGTTTATTATTTTCTGTAATTTAATGGGGTTTTTTTTGTACTTTAGCTAATTAAATTTAATTAATTTAATTGTTGTTAATTTAGTTAATTTATTTAATTATAGTGTAGTGTTAGGTATTAGTGTAACTTAGGTTAGGTTTTATTTTACAGGTACTTTTGTATTTATTTTAGCTAGGTAGTTATTAAATAGTTAAAAACTATTTAATAACTACTGTACCTAGTTAAAATAAATACAAACTTGCCTGTAAAATAAAAATAAAACCTAAGCTAGCTACAATGTAACTATTGGTTATATTGTAGCTAGCTTAGGGTTTATTTTATAGGTAAGTATTTAGTTTTAAATAGGAATAATTTAGTTAATGATAGGAATTTTTAGTTAGATTTATTTTAATTATATTTAAAAGGACAGTAACCACCAGAATTGTTGTTGTTTGAAAAGGTAGATAATCCCTTTATTACCCATTCCCTAATTTTGCATAACCAACACAGCTACAATAATATAATTTTTACCTCTGTAATTACCTTGTATCTATGGCTCTGCAAACTGCCCTCTTATTTCAGTTCTTTTGACAGACTTGCATTTTTAGCCAATCAGTGCTTGCTCTTAGGAGCTTCACGTGCCTGAGCTCAATGTTATCTATATGAAACACACAAGCTAACGCCCTCTAGTGGTGAAAAACTGTCAAAATGCTTTCAGATTAGAGGTGGCCTTCAATGTCTAAGAAATTAGCATATATACCTCCTAGATTTAGCTTTCAACTAAAAATACCAAGAGAACAAAGCAAAATTGGTAATAAAAGTTAATTGGAAAGTTGTTTAAAATTACATGCCCTATTTAAATCATGAAAGTTTTTTTTTTTACTTGACTGTCCCTTTAAGTTAGGGGGTGTTAGGGTTAGACTTAGATTTAGGGATTAATAACTTTAATATAGTGGCGGCGACGTTGGGGGCGGCAGAATAGGGGTTAATAAATGTAGGTAGGTTGCGGCGACATTGGGGAAGGCAGATTAGGAGTTAATAATATTTAACTAATGTTTGCAAGGCGGGAGTGCGGCGGTTTAGAGGTTAATATGTTTATTATAGTGGCGGTGACGTTGGGGACGGCAGATTAGGAGTTAATAAGTGTAGGTAGGTTGCGGAGACATTGGGGAAGGCAGATTAGGGGTTAGTAAATATAATGTAGGGGTCGGCGATGTTGGGGGCAGCAGATTAGGGGTTCATAAATATAATGTAGGTGGCGTCGGTGTCCAGAGCGGCAGATTAGGGGTTAATAATTTTATTTTAGTGTTTGCTATGCAGGAGGGCCTCGGTTTAGGGGTTAATAGGTAGTTTATAGGTGGTAGTGTACTTTTTAGCACTTTAGTTATGAGTTTTATGCTACAGCGTTGTAGTGTAAAACTCATAACTACTGACTTTAAAATGCGTTAGGAGTCTTGACGGGGTAGGGTGTACCGCTCACTTTTTGGCCTCCCAGGACAGATTCGTAATACAGGCGCTATGGAAGTCCCATAGAAAAAAAGGGTTTACGAAGTTTACGTAAGTCTTTTTGCGGTAAGGCCAAAAAAGTGTGCAGTGACCCAAAACCTTCAAGACTCGCATTAGGAAGTTGGGACCTGTTAACGCTGCTTTTTTACCCTAACGCACAACTCGTAATCTAGCCATAATTTAGCTACAATATAACTATTTACTAACTACTGTACCTAGTTAAAATAAATACAAACTTACCTTTGAAATAAAAATAAAACCTAAGCTTACACTAAATCTTAACATTACAAAAATAAAAAACGTAACATTACAAAAATAAAAAACCTAACATTACAAAAAAATTTAAAACTACAATTACAAAAAATAAAAAACTACCATTACAAAAAATAACAAACGAAATTATCCAAAAATAAAAATTATTCCTATTCTAATACCCCGTTTAAAAAAAACAAAAATAACAACCCAAAATAAAAAACCCTAATCTACAGTAAACTTCCAAGGGCCCTTTCTAGGGCATTGCCCTAAAGTTAACAGCTCTTTTGCAAAAAATAAAAACAAACATCCCCTAACATTACAAACCCCCACCCCCCAAAAAATAAAAAAAAACTAACTAAAAAACAACTAATCTACCCATTGCCCTGAAATGCTTATTTGTATGAGCATTGGCCTTAAAAGGGCATTCAGCTCTTTTTCAGTCCATTAAAAGCCCTAATCTATAAAAAAAAAACACCCCCCAAAAAACCTAACACTAAACCCAAAATCGGTACTCACAGTTGCTGAAGTCCGGCAAAATATCTTCATTCCAGCAGTGAAGCATCTTCATCCAGGCGGCTCCATCTTCATCCATTGCGGTACCTGCATCTTCTTCTTCTCTGCGGAGGCGGAGCAGTCAATGCATGGAGGCAGAGGTCCAAGCGGAGGTCCATCGGTCCGACGACGCGGAGGTCCTCTTCATGCGATCGTCTGCCGCACACTGAGGATTTAATGCAAGGTACCCCTTTTATATTGGGGTACCGTTGCATTCCTATTGGCTGAAAATTTTAAATCAGCCAAAAGGAATTAGAGCTGCTTAAACCCTATTGGCTGATTTGAACAGCCAATAGGATTTAAATAGCTTTTATTCCTATTAGCTGATTCAAATCCTCCACGTCGGACCGATGGACCTCCGCCTGGACCTCCGTCTCTGCGCATCAACCGCTCCACCTCCGCAGGGATGAAGAAGATGCCGGTCCCGCGATGGATAAAGTTGGAGCTGCATAGATTAAGATCTTTCGCCGGACTTCAGCAACTGCGAATACTGATTTTGGGGTTAGTGTAAGGCTTTTGTTTTAGTTTTTTTGGGGTGTTTTTTTTTTAGATTACGGCTTTAAATGGGCTGGAAAAGAGCTGAATGCCCTTTTTAAGGGCAGTAAAAGAGCTGAATGCCCTTTTAAGGGCAATGCCCATACAAATGCCCTTTTCAGGGCAATGGGTAGATTAGTTTTTTTTTAGTTAGGTTTTTTTATTTTGTGGTTTTGGGGGGGTGGAGGTTTGTAATGTATGGGGTGTTTATTTATATTTGTTTGCAAAAGAGCTGTTTAACTTTAGGGCAATGCCCTACAAAATGCCCTTTTTAGGGCTATTGGTAGTTTAATATAGATTAGGGTTTTTTTTATTTTGGGGTGGGTTTTTTTTATTTTTTAAAACGGGGTAGTAGAATAGGAATCATTTTTATTATTTTGGATTATTTTGTTTGTTATTTTTTGTAATGGGATTTTTTTTATTTTTGGGGTGTTTATTTTCTTTTTTTTAGATTAGGTATTTTTTATTTTTAATGGGCCGAAAAAGAGTTGAATGCCCTTTAAAGGGCAACGCCCATACAAATGCCCTTTTCAGGGCAATGGGTAGATTAGGTTTATTTTGATTTTGTGGGTTTGGGGTGGGGGTTTGTAATTTTAGGGGGTGTTTGTTTTTATTTTTTTGCAAAAGAGCTGTTAACTTTAGGCCAATGCCCTTGAATAGGGGGCCCTTGGTAGTTTATTATAGATTATAGATTTTGGATAATTTCGTTATTTTTTGTAATGGTAGTTTTGTTTATTTTTGTAATTTTAGGCCTAGATTTGGAGTTCGGCGGTAAAAGGGCTGTTAACGCTCCGCGGGCTTTTTTCTGGCCGCACCATAAAATTAACTCTGGTATCGAGAGTTCAAACAAATGCTGCGTTAGGCTCCAAAAAAGGAGCGTAGAGCATTTTTACCGCAAAAGCAACTCTCGATACCAGAGTTGCTTACGGACGCGGCCGGCCTCAAAAACGTGCTCGTGCACGATTCCCCCATAGGAAACAATGGGGCTGTTTGAGCTGAAAAAAAAACTAACACCTGCAAAAAAGCAGCGTTCAGCTCCTAACGCAGCCCCATTGTTTGCTATGGGGAAACACTTCCTACGTCTGCACCTAACACTCTAACATGTACCCCGAGTCTAAACACCCCTAGCCTTACACTTATTAACCCCTAATCTGCCGCCCCCGCTATCGCTGACCCCTGCATATTTTTTTAAACCCCTAATCTGCCGCTCCGTAAACCGCCGCCACCTACGTTATCCCTATGTACCCCTAATCTGCTACCCCTAACACCGCCGACCCCTATATTATATTTATTAACCCCTAACCTGCCCCCCACAACGTCGCCGACACCTGCCTACACTTATTAACCCCTAATCTGCCGAGCGGACCTGAGCGCTACTATAATAAATGTATTAACCCCTAATCCGCCTCACTAACCCTATCATAAATAGTATTAACCCCTAATCTGCCCTCCCTAACATCGCCGACACCTAACTTCAATTATTAACCCCTAATCTTCCGATCGGAGCTCACCGCTATTCTAATAAATGGATTAACCCCTAAAGCTAAGTCTAACCCTAACACTAAAACCCCCCTAAGTTAAATATAATATTTATCTAACGAAATTAATTATCTCTTATTAAATAAATTATTCCTATTTAAAGCTAAATACTTACTTGTAAAATAAATCCTAATATAGCTACAATATAAATTATAATTATATTATAGCTATTTTAGGATTAATATTTATTTTACAGGCAACTTTGTAATTATTTTAACCAGGTACAATAGCTATTAAATAGTTAAGAACTATTTAATAGTTACCTAGTTAAAATAATAACAAATTTACCTGTAAAATAAATCCTAACATAAGTTATAATTAAACCTAACACTACCCTATCAATAAAATAATTAAATAAACTACCTACAATTACCTACAATTAACCTAACACTACACTATCAATAAATTAATTAAACACAATTCCTACAAATAAATACAATTAAATAAACTAGCTAAAGTACAAAAAATAAAAAAGAACTAAGTTACAGAAAATAAAAAAATATTTACAAACATAAGAAAAATATTACAACAATTTTAAACTAATTACACCTACTCTAAGCCCCCTAATAAAATAACAAAGCCCCCCAAAATAAAAAATTCCCTACCCTATTCTAAATTAAAAAAGTTACAAGCTCTTTTACCTTACCAGCCCTGAACAGGGCCCTTTGCGGGGCATGCCCCAAGAATTTCAGTTCTTTTGCCTGTAAAAAAAAACATACAATACCCCCTCCCCAACATTACAACCCACCACCCACATACCCCTAATCTAACCCAAACCCCCCTTAAATAAACCTAACACTAAGCCCCTGAAGATCTTCCTACCTTGTCTTCACCATCCAGGTATCACCGATCCGTCCTGGCTCCAAGATCTTCATCCAACCCAAGCGGGGGTTGGCGATCCATAATCCGGTCCAGAAGAGGCTCCAAAGTCTTCCTCCTATCCGGCAAGAAGAGGACATCCGGACCGGCAAACATCTTCTCCAAGCGGCATCTTCGATCTTCTTCCATCCGGAGCGAAGCGGCAGGATCCTGAAGACCTCCAGCGCGGAACATCCATCCGGACCGACGACTGAACAACGAATGACTGTTCCTTTAAGGGACGTCATCCAAGATGGCGTCCCTTGAATTCCGATTGGCTGATAGGATTCTATCAGCCAATCGGAATTAAGGTAGGAATTTTCTGATTGGCTGATGGAATCAGCCAATCAGAATCTAGTTCAATCCGATTGGCCGATCCAATCAGCCAATCAGATTGAGCTCGCATTCTATTGGCTGTTCCGATCAGCCAATAGAATGCGAGCTCAATCTGATTGGCTGATTGGATCGGCCAATCGGATTGAACTAGATTCTGATTGGCTGATTCCATCAGCCAATCAGAAAATTCCTACCTTAATTCCGATTGGCTGATAGAATCCTATCAGCCAATCGTAATTCGAGGGACGCCATCTTGGATGACGTCCCTTAAAGGAACAGTCATTCGTCGTTCAGTCGTCGGTCCGGATGGATGTTCCGCGCTGGAGGTCTTCAGGATCCTGCCGCTTCGCTCCGGATGGAAGAAGATCGAAGATGCCGCTTGGAGAAGATGTTTGCCGGTCCGGATGTCCTCTTCTTGCCGGATAGGAGGAAGACTTTGGAGCCTCTTCTGGACCGGATTATGGATCGCCAACCCCCGCTTGGGTTGGATGAAGATCTTGGAGCCAGGACGGATTGGTGATACCTGGATGGTGAAGACAAGGTAGGAAGATCTTCAGGGGCTTAGTGTTAGGTTTATTTAAGGGGGGTTTGGGTTAGATTAGGGGTATGTGGGTGGTGGGTTGTAATGTTGGGGGGGGGGGGTATTGTATGTTTTTTTTTACAGGCAAAAGAGCTGAAATTCTTGGGGCATGCCCCGCAAAGGGCCCGGTTCAGGGCTGGTAAGGTAAAAGAGCTTGTAACTTTTTTAATTTAGAATAGGGTAGGGAATTTTTTATTTTGGGGGGCTTTGTTATTTTATTAGGGGGCTTAGAGTAGGTGTAATTAGTTTAAAATTGTTGTAATATTTTTCTTATGTTTGTAAATATTTTTTTATTTTCTGTAACTTAGTTCTTTTTTATTTTTTGTACTTTAGCTAGTTTATTTAATTGTATTTATTTGTAGGAATTGTGTTTAATTAATTTATTGATAGTGTAGTGTTAGGTTAATTGTAGGTAATTGTAGGTAGTTTATTTAATTATTTTATTGATAGGGTAGTGTTAGGTTTAATTATAACTTAGGTTAGGATTTATTTTACAGGTAAATTTGTTATTATTTTAACTAGGTAACTATTAAATAGTTCTTAACTATTTAATAGCTATTTTACCTGGTTAAAATAATAACAAAGTTGCCTGTAAAATAAATATTAATCCTAAAATAGCTATAATATAATTATAATTTATATTGTAGCTATATTATGATTTATTTTACAGGTAAGTATTTAGCTTTAAATAGGAATAATTTATTTAATAAGAGTTAATTTATTTCGTTAGATAAAAATTATATTTAACTTAGGGGGGTGTTAGTGTTAGGGTTAGACTTAGCTTTAGGGGTTAATACATTTATTAGAATAGCGGTGAGCTCCGGTCGGCAGATTAGGGGTTAATAATTGAAGTTAGGTGTCGGCGATGTTAGGGAGGGCAGATTAGGGGTTAATACTATTTATGATAGGGTTAGTGAGGCGGATTAGGGGTTAATACATTTATTATAGTAGCGCTCAGGTCCGCTCGGCAGATTAGGGGTTAATAAGTGTAGGCAGGTGTCGGCGACGTTGAGGGGGGCAGATTAGGGGTTAATAAATATAATATAGGGGTCGGCGATGTTAGGGCAGCAGATTAGGGGTACATAGGGATAACGTAGGTGGCGGCGATTTGCGGTCGGAAGATTAGGGGTTAATTATTTTAAGTAGCTGGCGGCGACGTTGTGGGGGGCAAGTTAGGGGTTAATAAATGTAATACAGGGGTCGGCGGGGTTAGGGGCAGCAGATTAGGGGTACATAAGTATAACGTAGGTGGCGGTCGGCAGATTAGGGGTTAAAAATTTTAATCGAGTGGCGGCGGTGTGGGGGGACCTCGGTTTAGGGGTACATAGGTAGTTTATGGGTGTTAGTGTACTTTAGGGTACAGTAGTTAAGAGCTTTATAAACCGGCGTTAGCCAGAAAGCTCTTAACTCCTGCTATTTTCAGGCGGCTGGAATCTTGTCGTTAGAGCTCTAACGCTCACTTCAGAAACGACTCTAAATACCAGCGTTAGAAAGATCCCATTGAAAATATAGGCTACGCAAATGGCGTAGGGGGATCTGCGGTATGGAAAAGTCGCGGCTGAAAAGTGAGCGTTAGACCCTTTAATCACTGACTCCAAATACCAGCGGGCGGCCAAAACCAGCGTTAGGAGCCTCTAACGCTGCTTTTGACGGCTACCGCCGAACTCCAAATCTAGGCCTAAGTGTTTCTTATTTTTTGTAATTGTAGTTTTAATTTTTTAGTAATCTTAGGTTTTTTATTTTTAGTAATGTTAGGTTTTTTTATTTTTGTAAAGTTAGGTTTTTTATTTTTAGTAATGTTAGGTTTTATTAGTGTAAGCTTAGGTTTTATTTTTATTTCACAGGAAAGTTTGTATTTATTTTTAAATAGGAAGTTAGTTAATAATTGTAACTTTAATTTAGGTTTATTTTAATTATGTTAAAGTTAGGGGGTGTTAGGTTTAGGGGTTAATATAGTTTAATTTAGGTTGTTGCGCTGTGGGGGGCGGCGGTTTAGGGGTTACTAGGTTTAACTAGTGTCAACGATGTTGGGGAACTGCGGTTTAGGGGTTAATAAGTTTAGTTAGTATTGGCAATGTTTGGGAATGGAGATTTAGGGGCTAATAGGTATAGTTAGTGTTGGAGATGTTTGGGAACTGCAGTTTAGAGGATTAATAGGCTTAGTTAGTGTCTGCGATGTCAGGAAACTGCGGTTTAGGGGTTAATAGGTTTATTTAGTGTTTAGTTAGTGTCGGCGATGACGGGGAACAGCGGTTTAGAGGTTAAAAGCTTTATTTAGTGTCGGCGATGTGAGGGGGTGCGGTTTAGGAGTTAATAGGTTTAGGTAGTGTTGGTGATGTGGGGGACGGGGGACGGTTTAGGGGTTAATAGCTTTATTTTGTGTCGGTGATGTGGGTGGCAGTGGTTGTTTTAGATAATTTTGTTTCGGCAATCAGCAGAATATTAGTTTTGTTAAATTAAATCGTTTTTTTGGATCCGTTCTTTATTCATACAATATAATAATGCATATGAATAAAGAATGGATCTGAAAAAACGAACGGATCTAAAAAAAAATTTAACTTAACTTATTTTCTGAAACAATTTTTTTTTAAACTTAACTAAACTTAACTAAACTAATTTGCCGAAACAAAATTATTTATTTAACTAATGAAAACTAAACAAACTAAACAAATTTGTTAGCGTCGAACATAGTATTTAGACTAGGGTTTTGTGTTCGGTTTTAACATAACTTTCTTTTCCCCATAGACATCAATGGGGATTGCGTTACGGCGATCGCCATTCTGCGATTGCAGGTGTTAGTTTTCTTCTAGCACTTTCTCCCCATTGATATCTATGGGGAAAAGCGTGCACTAGCACGTAAAGTCAGGCCTTGGGTTTTGTGCGGTATAGAGCTTGATGCACCGCTGCTTCTTAACTTCAGTTTCCGGTGAGCCGGAAACTTTGGGTGGATTAGGCAACATCCGCTGCTTGTTAAATCCGGCCCATGATCTTATTGGGGTGACTACTGAACTGGCCACTTGTGGGCCTAATGGTTATGGAGATAGAGTGCACATGGTAGTCCCATAGGTGGCCACTCTTCGGCCCTATGATAAGCTTAAGGTGAGTAAATTTCAAATTGGGTAATAGCTTAATGTATAATAAGATAAAATAATTAAATTGTACCACTCATGGAAATCCAGGGGTTTTTGGACACACGTAATAGTTTTAACAAGCTGTGGTTAAGATGAGTCGGATTAAAATAATATTCCATAGTCTTGAATGCAGTATGAGTGTATCAATGCCCTTGTTCTTTCCAGTTACACCCTCCCTTTGAATGGAACAGGTCATTTATAGACCTTTAGGAGCATGTTAAGACAGGGCCTCTGTTAAAAGGCTGTATACCTTACCTATATATATATATGTACTAGAATTAGCAAGCAATGTAATATGAAACTATTGAAATACACAGATTCATATTACAGGAACATTGGTAGCTGTTCAACAGCTATATGCATATCAATTCAAACTGCCGCTATAAAGTAACTTGGTATATACCTGTTGTATAAGAAGAGATTACGACAATACAGATCAAATGCATAAGGTGGATAATAGGATATCTAGCAATATACCAGGACAATATTAGAGAGAGCTAGAATGATTACCCCCTGTTAAGTATTTGAAATGTATTAGAAAGCGCAGCTTCATCAAATACATAGCACATTAACATCAGTATCAATATCTAGCACTCAAAACCCATAAAAGTGTGCGCACTGTCAAGGGATTACTGCAAAAATCCCACAAAATAATACAGCACAAAATTGCAGCAGCACCACAGGTAATCTTCAACAAAATCTCTTTATTTTCCACAGAGTGGGAGCAGGTATTAAAAGAACAACGTTTCGGGTTACAAATGACTAAGGGTTTGTAACCCAAAACGTTGTTATTTCAATACCTGCTCCCACTCTGTGGAAAATAAAGAGATTTTGTTGAAGATTACCTGTGGTGCTGCTGTAATTTTGTCCTACATACATAAGCAAGAGCTGGGGCAATGTGTCACAACATTTCAAACAGAAGAAGTACTAGGTGAACTGTGTAGCCTGGGACAGCGGATATGTAAGAGGTCTCTCATCTGAGGATAGTAGCACAGCTATAAACCTATGTGCGATCATATAGCTGAAATGGACCGTATGATAGTCTCTACTCAACCCACTCTGGAGACAACAAACTAGTCCACATGCTGTAGATAGCAGAACTAAAGTAGAGTCTGGATCAGTTGGTATAAGGACCGCCACCGGACAGGTGGGCCCGAAATGACATGTGCCCATGCCTTGTAGTATTTTGCCTACCATAGTTACCAACATATGTCGTGAGCCTCCTCACTCTCTCTGCGCATCTAAGGTCTGACCACCAATGCTCCATGCTTTAATTATGTTACTGTTACTTATCAGGAGGCTGGCCGCACCATCTTGGGTTCCAGCTAGAGAGGATTCTGCGTTGGTTCTCCCCTGCTGTGCAGCGGCAACAGATCTAGTTGTGGCATAATGATTTACAGGTTCGCTCTTGGGTAAGGTGAAGTTCTGCTCCTCTTCTGTCTCACAAAATTGCAATAAGCAGTTCTCATTGCTGTGTACCGTGGGATAGAGGATATTTGCAGTGGCTTGAGGTTCCGTGCGTTGCATACTGACATCTATTTTCCCTGCCATCTTAAGTGCGTTAAGATTTCATCACATGAATCTCTAATTGTATGCATGAGATCGTTAAAACTGCTCCGCATCTGTAAGTCCAGCTTTATGAGTAGCGCTTGTGTTAATGAATTGTGGTTCCTCTCCATGTTCAGATTGAAATATGTGACTAGCGTTGTCTTGAGTTTTCAGCAGATCAATGGCCGATCTAACCCGGGTGGCCGGGGGGGGGGGGGGTGTTGGGTTCTCGAGTGAGGGCCTCCGGCTAAGTTCCCAACGGGCTAAATCAGGTCCCTGAAAACCCAAACGAAATAATCTCAGTATGACAAATCTACCCGTTATAATGTAGTTGAGTATCACAAGTGTGGTGTAAGATGAGATTTATCTTCTTGAATAATTGATGAATTATTGGGATAGTTCAGGGAGCTTCATGAAGTGCGACCGATCATGGTCGCTTTTTAGCATGCCCCGAACTAAACTTATTTTATAAAAATGTTCGGTCTGAACTGATCTAAAACTGGTGATGAAAGGGAGCATGATATAGAACCCAGGTCCACTTAGCAAAGCACCCCCTCTTTGGTAATTGGAAAACTGCTCACCTCTCTGCGCTTAAGCTTTGTAATAAGTAGAGGTTGCACATGAACATATCCTTGATTTTAAGATTCTGCAGACTGCCTCCTTTCTCAGATCTTTTGACAGACCTGCATTTCAGGCAATTAGTGCTGACTCTTAAAACACTCCCACCCCAATCAGTATGCACATCTCTGAGGTTTGGTTCTTCTCAGTCATCCTCTTCTTGACCACATGTAAATTGATGACAATACCCAGAAAACTGGTTCTAGTCCTTTAATGACGTGTGTGACACTGAGTAACAGGTACTCACCTTGTCACTCAGAGTAACACTGACCTATAGCATATTGATGTAAGACGGTAAAAACTTCCACTTCTATAGTATAATATTATATATATGTAAATAATATATATATATGTATCTATCTATATATAAATATATATATATATATATATATATATATATATATATATATATATATAAATGAGCCGTCCATAGGGTGCACTCGCCGATTCAATACAAAGTGGTTTTATTGAAGAGTTAACGTTTTTGTGGGGGTAATATACCATATCCCTTAACGAATAAACAAGAAGTTTTTATCCGCCATCTGCTTACCGTCTTCCTTTTTTTATCTATATTTACAGGTATATATATATATATATATATATATATATATATATATATATATATATATATAGATACTGTATATGGGATTGTTTTATTTTAATAATGATACATGTGTTTTTTACACTTTTATTATAGCCCTAACACTTTACTTCAGGTCTCCAAAAGCTTCATTTTTTCAGCGCTATTATGTGTTGCGCTCGCACACTACACATAACTCACCATTTCTATTATCAGCAATGTTAGCATGACCCACACTATCCATTAAATGTATTATCCATGCTAAAAAAAATGTCAGTCTCACTAATATTCTCGGTTTAATATTTGAACCATTGACTGGTAATATTAGATTGTACGCTATACATAGTGCAATGTTGCAATATAGATAGCCCAACCTGCACTATCAAAAGCTCTCCATCTGTAATCTAGGCCGTTAGCTAGATATCATTGTAATTGTTATTAATTATGTCAATTATAATATTGGAATCAGAAGGATGAAAGAATCAAATTAGTGTCCTCTATGCAAACTATAAATATAAGAATGATACATTTTTATCTTGCACAGTATGTTCACTGATTTTTTTTTAATCTTGATTTTTTTTCATAGAGGAGATTATAAATGAACAATAATGTTTCTTGTTGTGCATCAATACTGATTATGTAATACCCATGTGCTGCTTTTCATTTCAGAGTTCTTATGTTGATATAAAGTATAGCTTAACAGTGCTCTAATGTAGAGCTGTTAAAGATCTATTAATCACAATGAATAATATTAATGGTACACAGCTACGGCACTTTGCTCTTAAATAATACTCTACATTTATCTCTACCTAATTGAGACATAAACATTCTCATACATTAAATTATCTAATAGATAACCAATTTTAACTAGTGGCAGTTGGAATTAGATGACCCATTAGATAAGTTTAATGACTAATGGTAGCTCTAGAGGATTTTGCTGGGTTGCTATGGCAACCAAAAACCTTATTGTAGCATCCTCAAAGGTGCCAACAGCCCTGAATATGGCAAATAGAACCTTTTAATTGTCAGTGATCTCCCAATCTCACTGAGTAACTGCTGTTCAATACTGCTCAGTTCTGCCTATCAGATCATGTGGCAAGAATCAAAAGCAGCCTTGAATCCTCGGAGCGTCAAAAGGAAATTATATCAACAAATCAAGGGAACGGGAACCAGAGAAAGGATATTTCTAACTAGTGTATTTGTACTGGCCATAATTTATATCATTATTCATAAAAAGTCACCATATGTCTCTATTACTATAAAATGAATGCAACAGTTATATATATTTTTTTACAAAAACAAAGGACCGTCATGCCTATAAGTTACTATATGAGGTGTTTAATGCATGTATCCAACGTTTTAACAAATGATATTAGGAGGAATAGGTACATTCATTTGAATCAAGAATAGAGGCTCCTTTAGATTGCAGTAAATACATAGAAGTTTTGACAATTCTGGGTCTGTAAATAAGTCTTATCTCTCATCTAATGCAGTGTCTTATAGATCCCTGAAACAAACAAATACAATGATCACAACAAGACTGTTCTAGGATCATCCAATCACAAATGAGTGCTATACAGAAATGATTTACCCAGCTAGTCATGGCTGTTAGAACATTAATAGACTCTGGTCAAAACACAAATTATAAGTATTTTGTGAAAATGAGGGGATCCTATTTATGTTTTATAAAAACAGAATCACTTAAAGAGACTTGAAAGTCAAAATTAAACTTCCATGATTCCGATGAGATATGCAATTTTGATAGACTTTTAACTTTACTTCTATTATTAAATGTTATTTGTTCTCTTGATATCCTTTGTTGGAAAGCATACCTAGTTAGGTTCAGAAGCAGCAGTGCACTACGGGAGCTAGTTGCTAATTGGTGGCTGCATATATCTTGCCATTGGCTTACCAGTAGTACACGGCTGCTCTGGAACTGACTTTAATAATGTGTTTAGTTATTTTGCAAGGTTAAAACAAATAATTATATGGAAGCAATAGTGTACATATGTTTATGTCCCTTTTAAGGTTTAGAATGTTGATGAAATTACAACACCATTGAAGAAGTCGTTATTTAGGGCTACTGTTATTGCAGGTCTCCCTGGCAGCAAAGAGCTATACTATGTTAAATATATGTGGGTTATTAGCAACATTTTCCATGCATAAGTTATTCTGTCATTCTAACTCTCTCCACAACAATTTCACGATCTCTGTCATCACAGCAACTTGTCAATACTAAATTATTGTGACTTAGAACCATGTAGTGATTATGGGGTAGTATACAATCTATATTATATAGACCCTAATACTTTCTGTAAGAAAATCTATAGATTTATTTTATGTAGAGCCAGGGGCGTATTATGACCTAGGCCAACAAGGCCTGTTCCTAGGGTGGCAGATTTGTGTGGGGGTGGGGATGGGGCAGCACTCTTACACCCTCTACTGTAGAAATCCCTAAGATTACTGTAAAAAGATTGAAGAAAGGAAAGCCTTGCAATCGGAAAAGTATAAAAATACTCCAAACTTTATTAGACACGTAGGGCTAAAAATTCTTAAATTTTTGCATTACGGACTACAAGGAGTCCTATTTCCTGCCCTGGACTCGGATTCCCCATATCACGACTACTTACCCTCCCGGATTCAGAGAAAAAGCACTTTCACGAAGTAACCCCCCTATTCGCCAGTGTTAGGTTTTTTTCCCTGCTTTGTTTGCCATGTGCTGCTGGCAGCCATTTTTCTCACCCTTTCTTGCAGAATCTGGTGCAGAGTGTGTGATGCTGCTCATTTCCTGCATGCCCTCTTATGGCCAGACTGTTGTACATCATCCGTGTGAGACAGGTTGCAGTCTCAGAATTGTGATGTCATCACTTATTATTTAATGGGCCTCAGTTCAGTATGCTTTGCCCTTGCGCTGTCTCAGACCTGTTTGTGAGTTCCCTTGTTCCAGTTCCTGTGCATTACCTGGTTAGTCTGACGTATGTTCTGGTTCCTGATCCCTGGCTTGTTCCTGACTTTGCTGTTCTCTTGGTTCCTGACTTGGCTCGTCTGACTACCAGCTCCGGTTTTGACTCCTGGCTTGTAATTTGACTTGTGGTCTTGTTATTATTTTTGTTATTAATAAAGGTGTGATTATTTTGTCCCAGTCTGATACCTGGCACCCTGACATTACGCAAGGGCCATGAATCCTGATGGTGCTAATAATCCACCTTTACCTACCATCATTTCCAGGCTAGATGAACAGTATCACTGCTTGGATCAATTTGCACTAGCCCTGCTGACTCGCACTGCACATTTGGACCAGAGTGTCCCACAAGTTATGGTTGCTCCTGTTTCTGCTGCTGCACCTAGTTCTACCAGGAACATGCCCGGTTCTGCACCTCTACCTCCGCAATATGGAGGCGATCCTAATCAGGTTTTTGAACAAGGTGGGCATTTACTTTGAGATGTTACCTCAGGTGTTTCACTCTGACAGAGCTAAGGTGGGATTTCTCATCTCTTTACTCTCTGACACGGCCCTTGCCTGGGCTAATCTCGGTTTAATCTCTATTTTTGTCTTGGTTTAATTATGTGGTTTCCTACCTGCCTGTCAGTAAGAATGTTAGGGCTGATGCCTTCACTCGTCAATTTTCGCCTCTGTCCAAGGAGGAGTCTGCACCTTTTACAGTTATACCTCCTGACCATATTTTGGCCACCATACGTACTAATTTGACTTCTCCCTTAGGGGAGAAGATCCTCGCTGCACAAACCAATGCACCTCCTCAGAAACCTAGTGGTAAGTGCTTTGTACCTGAGAATCTTTAAGCTAAACTATTGCACACTTACCACTATCCTAAAGCTGCAGGTCACCCAGGCAAGAACCAAATGATTTGGTCTGTCACTCGACAATTTTGGTGACCAGGTCTTTGTTCTGATGTTGCTGCATATGTTGCCTCCTGTTCAGTCTGTGCACAGAATAAGACTCCTCGACATCTACCTGTGGGTCTTCTTCAACCTTTTGCTAATGGTGAGCGTCCTTGGACACATCTTTCCATGGACTTCATTGTCGAGCTCCCTGTTTCAAATGGCAATACTGTTATCCTGATGGTGGTTGACTGTTTTTCTAAAATGTTACATTGCATTCCCTTGAAGAAGTTGCCTACTGCTCAGGAGCTTGCTTCAATTTTTGCCCGGGAGATCTTCTGTTTACATGGCTTCCTCAAGGAGATAGTCTCGAACCGGGGTAGCCAGTTTGTCTCCAGATTTTGGCATTCCTTTTGTGCTCAAATGGGGATCCAGCTTTCCTTCTCCTCGGCATATGACCCTCAATCCAATGGGGCTGTGGAACGGTCTAATCAAGCTCTGGAACAGTTCCTCCATTACTATGTTTCAGATCACCACAATAATTGGTCTGAACTGTTACCTTGGGTAGAGTTCGCTCGTAATAGTGCTATTAATGCTTCCTCCCAGTTATCCCCGTTCTTTGCGAATTATGGGTTGCGGCAGATTAGGGGTTAATATTTGTAGGTAGGTTGCTGCGACGTTGGGGGGCGGATTAGGGGTTAATAAATATAATGTAGGGTTCGGCGATGTTGAGGGCAGCAGATTAGGTGTTCATAAGTATAATGTAGGTGGCGGCGGTGTCCGGAGCGGCAGATTAGGGGTTAATAATATAATGTAGGTGGCGACGATGTCGGGGGTGGAAGATTAGGGGTTAATAAGTGTAAGATTAGGGGTGTTTAGACTCGGGGTTCATGTTAGGGTGTTAGGTGTAGACATAAATTTTGTTTCCCCATAGGAATCAATGGGGCTGCGTTAGAAGCTGAACGCTGCTTTTTTTGCAGGTGTTTTTTTTTCAGCCCAATCTGCCCCATTGATTCCTATGGGGAAATCGTGCACAAGCACATTTTACCAGCTCAACGCTACCGTAAGCAACGCTGGTATTGAGGTGAGATGTGGAGCTAAATTTTGCTCTACACTCACCTTTTTGCGGCTAACACCGGGGTTAAAAAAAAACATAATACCAGCATTGTCTTAAGGGAGCATTGGAAAAAAAAATGTTCATTAGCAACGCACCCCTGTTACCGCAAAACTCGTAATCTCAGTGTTTGGCTTTTAAATAGCCTAGACTCCAGTATAGAAACTTTCAGTATAGGTGGGGATACCACAGGCTAAATCAGCTATTTCAAATGCCCAAATAGGGGTAAAGGAGCTACTTGTCAGCAATTTAATACACTCCAGCAGGTAAAATGTATAATTCTGGACAATTTAAAAGGGAGAGCATTTTTGGGGTAAACCGTCCCTTTAATCCTGACAACTCTCATTTCATACAACTGGCTATTACATTTGTGCATACTGTAGTTCTTTCATGTACATCTTTTGTTACCAGAGTGCACCAGACTTGCTTGTTATAATAGTACAGGATGCAAACATTATTATTTGGTATGTTAGTTGGCTTTTTGCATTATACTAAGGTGTAAGGATTTGAGTTGGTGCAAAGAAAAAAGAGAGAAGTGTGTATATGCGCTAAACAGCTATGGGAATAGAAAATAAAATACAGATAATATATTATAAAAACACTTGATGTGGCATACAAATATTGTATAGGTGTATTATCTTAGCACCTGGGATAAATAAATAAATATCAAAGCAACTGAAATGAATAAAATATCAAAGCGATAAGGTAAAATTTATTTATCACATATAAAATAACACAAAAATAATATGACCGGTCATATATAGTATCAAAACACTACGCTAAAATTATGCTAAAAGTGTCTAAAAGAAGCTGAATATAGGTTGAGACCTCTAGGTCTAAAAAGATATTGGGATGGTTGCCCTATATAAAAGTATAAATCCACCTGTGAAATACTGGCTCGTGTGAGATTATGTCACAGTAAAAGTTCCGTTTGGAGTAAGGTAGGTATGAAAAGTTCTGCCTAGAGTTGAAATAAATGTTAAGGCTCCGTAATAGGAATAAATTGGTGTAAAAACCCCGTATGGAGATATTTGTAGTTCCGTTAGATGTTTCAAATCAAACAGGGGTTATTAGCAGTTTCTATAATGATCAATAAACCGTGTCTCCTTTGCGGAGTATAAGAATACCCTCTGACTACCACGCTGTTGGGCCGCTACACCTCTTTAGTGCGTACCTGCTCCTTCTCGAGCTGAATCCTCCGTTAAGGTCCGGCACAGGTGTCCAGCGCGGCTCACAACAGCTGGTGACGTCAGGAACGCTGGATGCGTGTCGAATGTAGGTCCGGTCAGGAAGAGAAACTCTGCGCAGAGTAATATTTAGAACTGAGTCAAGTAGTCCCAACGAATCCTTTGCAATCCTTGCAGAAAGTAATGTATTATCACTTTGTGATTAATCATCTAGGTCCATCAACGCGTTTCACCACATAACATGGCTTTATCAAGATGGTTTAAGCTGGTTCTGAGATCCTTTATAAACGTATAGTTCATCTGTGATTGGTCATGGTTTAATTGTTGAATTGATGATTCCTTAAGGACATACCTTACTTAAGGTGGATTTACTTAAAGGTGGATTTACTTAAGGTGGATTACCTAAGTTATCATTTTGTATTATATAGAGCTATTTCCTTCTAACATTTGATACATTTTATCTGGAAAAACCATTGTATATAGACAACTTCTTATAGTAAAAAAGTATTTCGAAGAATTCATTCTTTTTACTCAATTAGTATATGTACAATCTATATGTATATATAATTAATAAAACAGCTAAATGTTTAGATGGGATTAATGTAATGTAAACCTAATGGTAATTTGTATGTGTACAATTTATAATAAAATCCTAAAAAAATCTTAAAATTTTAAAAAAAAATTTATATTGTCAATGCATGCATAATATAGGCTCGTCATTTATGTTAAGAGAACTGTGACAGTAAAACTAAGGTAATCAATGAGGGATCATAAAAAGTCATAAAATAAATAGTAGGATATATCTGGGAGGTTTTTGGATGTTTTTATGTACAAAGTGTAGTTCTATTAAGGGTATTGTTTGGCTTATGTACATGTGTATACAATATAGAATGTTGGATAGGTGGTACAGCAATGGGCACGAGGTTTGCTCCCAGCTATGCTAACTTATTTATGGGTAAATGGGAACACCATTTTACCCAAGAGCATGAGTTGGGAGCAAACCTCGTGCTGTTCAAAAGATACATTGATGACATTTTAATAGTATGGAAGGGGAGTGAGGATAGCCTGATAACCTTCTTTCAAGACATGAATCACAACGATCTAAACTTGAAATTCACTTATACAATAAGTAGACAACAGATTACGTTTTTAGATTTGGACATCTTTATAGAACACGGAGAATTAACAACTAAAAATCATTTCAAAACAACGGATGCCAATAACTATATCCCCACACATAGTTGCCACTTGAAAAGGTGGATAGACAACATCCCTAAGGGTCAATTCATTAGAATTAGACGAAATTGTTCCAAACTTTCTGATTATGATACACAGGTTAAGATCCTAGAGGACAGATTCTTGGAAAAGGGATATGATCATGATAGTCTGAAAAACGAGATTATTAAAGTCAGAAATATGGACAGACAGAATATACTCTCAAAAAAACCAAAAGCTGAGAATCAGACCAAAGAAATCATAAAAGTACCATTAATAACTAATTATAATTACCATCACAAACATCTAACTAGGATTTTAAACAAACATTGGCATCTGATTAAATCTGATCCAATTTTGGGAAACAGTATCTCTGATCACCCTAGCATTGTTTACAGAAAAGCAACTAACATTAAAAATATCCTTGCACCCAGTGATTTTAAGAAAGAAAATCATAAGATAAAAGAGAATGATTTGATGGGAAGAAAATTGAGGGGATATTATCCCTGCTATAGCTGTAAAGCTTGCCAACATAGCACAAAAATGTAAAAATTACAGGTCCTTCAATACAGGTAAGAAATAGACTATCAAAGAGACCATTAGATGCAGTGACAAAGGCATCATATACTTGATTCAATGCACATGTGGCAAACAATATTTGGGAGAGACCTCCAGAGTTCTATGAACTAGAATTAGGGAACACCTCAATCTCATAAAAAAAGGTGATCAAGACACCAGGCTTTATGAACACTTCAGGACAGTACACCATAACAACACCAAAGACCTTAAATATTGGGGCATTTGCAAGATTGCAAAACCATGGAGAGGAGGGAATTTTGATCAACTACTCCTTAGAAAAGAAGCAGAACTTATTTTTGAATTAAAAACACTATTCCCACAAGGACTAAATTCGGAGCTAGATTTAAATCCATTTATTCTAGACTGTTAATCTTATAACTCCCCACCTATCCAACATTCTATATTGTATACACATGTACATAAGCCAAACAATACCCTTAATAGAACTACACTTTGTACATAAAAACATCCAAAACCCTCCCAGATATATCCTACTATTTATTTTATGACTTTTTATGATCCCTCATTGATTACCTTAGTTTTACTGTCACAGTTCTCTTAACATATATGGCATTTTAGTAAACTTAATTGAGATTCACGAGTATTACATATTATTAACTAATAGGTTACGCATTATCCGGAATTTAAAGATATTCATGGGACCTTTGATATCATTGGACCTACTATCAAGTACTGACATCTAGGGTTAATAACGGTTTAACAACAATTACGTTGTATAATTTTTAACTCTCACAAGTTTTACGTTAATACTGATAGAAAAAAAGAAATAATACAAGTTCTAATAAATATGGATGTAAGCTCTTATTACATTAGTCCCAATTTTATATGCTTTATATAACATATGCATAAATGACGAGCCTATATTATGCATGCATTGACAATATAATTTTTTTTTTTAAATTTTAAGATTTTTTTAGGATTTTATTATAAATTGTACACATACAAATTACCATTAGGTTTACATTACATTAATCCCATCTAAACATTTAGCTGTTTTATTAATTATATATACATATAGATTGTACATATACTAATTGAGTAAAAAGAATGAATTCTTCGAAATACTTTTTTACTATAAGAAGTTGTCTATATACAATGGTTTTTCCAGATAAAATGTATCAAATGTTAGAAGGAAATAGCTCTATATAATACAAAATGATAACTTAGGTAATCCACCTTAAGTAAATCCACCTTTAAGTAAATCCACCTTAAGTAAGGTATGTCCTTAAGGAATCATCAATTCAACAATTAAACCATGACCAATCACAGATGAACTATACGTTTATAAAGGATCTCAGAACCAGCTTAAACCATCTTGATAAAGCCATGTTATGTGGTGAAACGCGTTGATGGACCTAGATGATTAATCACAAAGTGATAATACATTACTTTCTGCAAGGATTGCAAAGGATTCGTTGGGACTACTTGACTCAGTTCTAAATATTACTCTGCGCAGAGTTTCTCTTCCTGACCGGACCTACATTCGACACGCATCCAGCGTTCCTGACGTCACCAGCTGTTGTGAGCCGCGCTGGACACCTGTGCCGGACCTTAACGGAGGATTCAGCTCGAGAAGGAGCAGGTAGGCACTAAAGAGGTGTAGCGGCCCAACAGCGTGGTAGTCAGAGGGTATTCTTATACTCCGCAAAGGAGACACGGTATATTGATCATTATAGAAACTGCTAATAACCCCTGTTTGATTTGAAACATCTAACGGAACTACAAATATCTCCATACGGGGTTTTTACACCAATTTATTCCTATTACGGAGCCTTAACATTTATTTCAACTCTAGGCAGAACTTTTCATACCTACCTTACTCCAAACGGAACTTTTACTGTGACATAATCTCACACGAGCCAGTATTTCACAGGTGGATTTATACTTTTATATAGGGCAACCATCCCAATATCTTTTTAGACCTAGAGGTCTCAACCTATATTCAGCTTCTTTTAGCCACTTTTAGCATAATTTTAGCGTAGTGTTTTGATACTATATATGACCGGTCATATTATTTTTGTGTTATTTTATATGTGATAAATAAATTTTACCTTATCGCTTTGATATTTTATTCATTTCAGTTGCTTTGATATTTATTTATTTATCCCAGGTGCTAAGATAATACACCTATACAATATTTGTATGCCACATCAAGTGTTTTTATAATATATTATCTGTATTTTATTTTCTATCCCCATAGCTGTTTAGCGCATACACACACTTCTCTCTTTTTTCTTTGCACCAGTTCCTTTATTATCTGCTTTATGGGAGCAGATTAGTGTGTATTGCAAGGGGCAGATTTGCGCACCATATACCCACCTCTTCTCATAGTAAGGATTTGAGTTGCTAACTGTGACAGACTGTGCCCCAATACTGTGCAATGCTACAATCGTATTCTTAACATGGAAATATATTAGTTCAATTTTCTTAGGTCTTAGCTCTTCTGAGCAAGGTTCATTACTCCCTTTATCAGTTAGCATTGAAAAGTTTATTAACTGTGATGTATACTTTCTTGGTTAAGTCATTTTTACGAAATAAGGAGGTTTTCCAAATCATTCATATTTGATGATGATAATAATATGAATGTGGTTATTTAACCTTTTGGCTGTAGGTTGAGTTGGCTACCAAATGTAGACTCTAATTTAATTTAGATCGACTTCAAAGCTCTGAAGAATCAGGCGTGTATGTGTATATATATATATATATATATATATATATATATATATATATATATATACATATATAAATTGTTTTGTTCCACCATCCTGGGGCCTAAATCCTGGGGAGGGGGGGTACATATTAGTTTTAGAGTAGACCAAAGTAATATAATTTATACCACACAATATAGAACATATTAGTTTTAGAGTAAACAAAAAAAAAATGTAATTTAAGGAATCTTTAAACAGAAACATTGTGGTCTAAAAATATAAACAATAAGAGGACTTATAGTTACATTAGTGCTTGCAAACAATGCCAAAACAAATTTAAAAAAAAAAACTACTTCACACCTTTTTTGAGTTTCTCACACATCTTTTCAAATTTGTGAAAATCCCTTTTCCTATACATATTTCCTCCGAGCTTAATTTAGCATTTTGGAGATTTACACTAATTTCTACAAAGCTGTTAAAATATGCCCTAAGATGAAACATTTTGTGATTGTTCTCTTTCATGTACGAGGTCTCATGAATGTGGGTTTTATCACTGGTACAAGAAAAAGGCACAGTTTTAGCATTTCATATTTTTTTATTTTATATTGTATAAAGGGTAAAGAAAATGCTATTTTTACATCAGTCATTTGAGAAACAGATGGTTAGACTGCACCAAGTTAAAACCAGGTGATTTCCCCTGCTACTATAAATGTATGGAATAAACTACTTCTGTAGTTACTGCACAGCAACCATTTAGGACTAGATTACAAGTTGAGCGCAAAATACTGCTTCAGCAAAAGCGATATTTGCGATACACTTTGTAATACCAGTGCACACAAATGTGCGCTGGTATTACAAGTTAGGTGCAAGGCGAACACGGCCTAGCATTTGCATGGTATGAAAGCATTGCTCTCACAAGAGTGCGCTTTCATAGGTTCTCATGCCATGTATATACACATTAACACATAAATATATAAGCATATAAGTATATACACATATATTTACTGGGAACACACAGTCCTCATAGACGGTAATGTAAAGGCACACCCGCCAACTTTAGCCTCCAAAAACTGCTTAGTGCAGTTTTTTTTTATGCTACTTTTTTCTTTTTCTTTTTTTTTTTAAAGGGCCATCAGATGTTATTTTGGCGATTGGGGGACATTTAAAAAAATAAACAGGTCTGACCTCTGGTTAATTGTTTGAGAGCTAATTGCTACTGCAAGCTCACAATAGCAATAACCGGCCACTTTTAATAGCTGGTTATTTATCGCTCGCCAGTAAATAGGCGACTTTGCACATTTGCGGCCCACAATATATTTCCGCACCACTTATAATATAACTGTTAAAATACGCCACAAAATTAAAAAAAAGGTGTGTTCTCTTTCATGTACGAGGTCTCTTAGATGTGGGTTTTATCTCTGTAAGAAGAAAAAGGCACAGTTTTAGCATTTTATATTTTTAATGTTAAATTGTATAATGGGTTAAGAAAATGCTATTTTTTTTTTTTAAAAGAGACCTCTGATGTTATTTTGGGGGTGATTGGGGGATATTTAAAAAATTAACCAGAGGTCTGATGTCTGGTTCATTTTTTGAGCGCTAATTGCTACCGCTTCACTTGTAATCAATCCCTTAGTAAGCAGATGATCACCAGATTATTTATTTGAAATACTTGATTCTCATAACCCTTTTTGTTGCTGATAACACGATCAGACTACAAATACAGTATGTGTAATCTTGTTTTGCCTGTGGTTCAGTATCTTACCCATAAACATTTTTAGCTCTTTATCCTATTGGTAACAAAACAGAGCTCTGGTGCAGCCCTCTCTGGAGTGAAGGGGTTAAAATATATTTTCTAAACAACCAATTTGCTTTTCTCTTGTAATGGGCAATGCTAAAATTCATATTTGAATTGCCAATAGCCAAAAATTACAGGAACATGAAACCCATTTTTTTCATGATTTAGATAGAGCATACAATTTTAAACATTCCAATTGACTTTGGTTATCTAATTTGCTTGGTTCTCTTGGTATCCTCTTGGTATCCTATGATGAAAACCACACCAAGGTAGGCTCAGGAGTTGGAAACTAGCTGATGGTTGGTGGCAGCAGATATATGCTTCTTGTCATTAGTTTACCTATATGTTCAGCTAGCTCCCAGTAGTGCATTGCTGCCCTTTCAACAAAGGATACCAAGAGAATGAAGCAAAAGTAATTATAGAAATAAATTGGGAAGTTGTGACTAGTGCTGCTGATTGGGTCCATGTCAGTTTGTTATTGCGACCAGCAGTGCACTGTGGTTCCTGAATGGTACTTTGAACTATGTGTTTAATCCCTTTTCAGGGGTTAAACATATACATTTTGAGCACCTCTGGTATTAAAATTGCATGCTCTAGTTAATTAAAACACGTCATTTTTCATTAGTATTGGGAGTTTTTATGCATGGTTAAAAAAAGCTTTGTAATGTACTTTATTTATTTGCCGACTTTTCCTGTTATTTAACTCTGAAAATATAACTGCAGCTGTTGAGTCTAGATAACAAAATCCTGACCTTGCAACATTCACAGTGATGGCTTTATCAGCAGTGAAACTCATTTGTTTGTTTCCCTTAGTGGTCAGGAGAAAACAAAAACAAGTTACTCAAGAGGGTTTTTAAGAGGTATTTGCCTGTACTGCAAAACAATGCAAATTACGGTTTTAAATATTTTTAAGACATGTATTTTGTATGCAGATTGTTTGAACTTCAGTGGTTAAAGGGCCATAATAGTCAAAAAATGACCTGTTCTAATTTGCTAGAGCATGTAATTTTAACACTATCGACCCTGCACTACTGTGTGTTTAACCTCCACAAGGGGTTAAACACACAGTAAAAAGTTCAGCTTGAGATCTGCAGAATACTGCTGGCCCCAATCGGAAACCGCTGTAGATCCAATCAGCAGCACTTAGCTGCACATCTGAGTCATATTGTAGGGTCGATAGTCTCTAACGAATGTAATTTTACGGCCCTTTAATTGCTGATATATCTTATACTATGCATATATAAAACCAATGACTTTAATGTTCATTTAACCTATTTTCATTTACAAAATTGTGTCTTTAATCGCTGTTCTTTCAGATCCATGATTAAAATGTGTGAGTTTAATGTTCCTTTAATTTCATACATTAATTTCTCTTTCTGTTCCCTATAAATCCTTTGCTAACTTTTCCTTTAATGATCACTATAACTGCTTCCTATATCTCCTTGCCTAGCATCTATAACTTTTCTTACAATCCTGCCATCACCTTATTGATGTATCCGGCATCATTTTAATAGCTAAATGCTTTTGTTTGATTTGCCCATGTGCAGCGAAGGGTTCATTATGTACTGAAATTCTCCTGTGTCCACAGCATCTGTTTTGGCTCAATAACCCTCTTCACTTTATCCTCTCCAGGAAAATACTAATGAATACAATTACTGTATCATAATCTGGATACTGCCATATGTCTGGGTTATTAAACAGTTTATTTGTTTCTGAGCTGCACAGCACACAATGTATATCCTTACTACATAGACAAGAATCTGCCCTAATAGATATTCAAAAACGCATCTGGGCTCACAAATATGCAGACATGAATCTATCCCCAAAGATACAAAAGATACACTAAGTCGTACACTCAAATATATATATATATATATATATTTGTTTTCAATAAACAATTAATAATTGAAAATCAGAATATTTATTTAAGCTGAAATAATGCAGTTATTTAAACAATACATTTATTAAGGTCCAGATTAAAAGTGTCTCTATTGTTATAGTGAGTAGCGCAAACAAGATTGTGAGGTTGCAATAATTTTAAGTAAAGCGTTAAAAAATAATTTGCAAGTGAAAAGTAAATACCACTCCCTTTGTTTTCAATGACAAGCTCTAAGCAAAAACTAATGATTTATGCAGAAAATGATGAGTAGGTCTACTTTATCTAACCATAAAAATATTAGATACATTCTTATTTATAATCTATTCCTGCTCCTATCTCTGTATATATCTATATAAATAAACCCCTTATTTGAGACCTCATTATTACATTGAGAAGGTAATAAAGGCCTCTTAAAAATTGCCAGAACCCACAAAATAGAACCAGCGTTGTGCAGGGGTGGACTGAGACCAATCAGGGCCCCATGCAAAAATTAGGAATTTTCCCCACTGTGTCACACTGACCCACATTTATTAAAACTTACGCAAATGAACAAGAAAGCTTCCCTGCCCTGCCCCCACCAGACCCCACAACCACCAGGGCCCTAACCTCCAGGGCCAGGGCCCCCAACATCAAGTTTACAATGAATTTCATGAATTAAAGTGACCATCTTTTACTTTAGGATTACAAATATTGTTACTATAAACGATGAAGTTTACCATCACTTTAACACTTTGTCATGCACGCATGTGGCACTGTCACAGGGAGTTTAAGTACGATACATTGTGGTCTATTTATGTAGGTGCGGACAGACATGATCCGCTATAGTGAATCATGTCCCCACACATCGATAAATGCCGACAGCATACGCTGTCGGTATTTATCATTGCACCAGCAGTTCTGATGAACTGCTGGTGCAATACCGCCCCTGCAGATTTGCGGCCAAGAGGCCGCTAGCAGGGAGTGTCAATCAACCCGATCGTATTCGATCGGGCTGATTGCTGTCCGCCACCTCAGAGGTGGTGGACGAGTTAAGGAGCAGCGGTCTTAGGAGAGGGTCGGATGCAGCATCCGCTGCTTCATAAATAGACCCCACTGGCCTCTATTTATCAAGCTGTCAATTGCAAATACGCTGGAATTCCGCAGCGTATTTGTGGCAAGCCTAATTCGCCTTAGTTATCAAACCCTACAGACCAGCAAAAGTAGAATTTAGTGACGTAACATACGATCCGCCGGACTCAGTCCGACACAGATCAAGTTTGGCACAATCTGACTACTTTTGGAAGTTATCAAATTCCTACCAGGTACACTCAGCACTTTTCCGGCCCAGCGTACCTGGTTTTCAATCCGCTGCCCTGGAGGCGGTGGATACCATAGGAATCAATGGGAGTCAGAAAGCAGCGAAAGCTCATGTTCGCTGCTGCCCAATATCCCATTGATTCCTATGGTAAATGTCTACACCTAACACCCTAACATGTATCCCGAGTCTAAACACCCCTAATCTGCCCCCCCTACACCGCCGCAACTAAATAAAGTGTTTAACCCCTAAACCGCCGCTCCCTTAGCCCGCCGTCACCTACATTATACTTATTAACCTCTAATCTGCCCCCCCATACCGCCGCAACTTTAATAAATGTATTAACCCCTAAACCGCCGCTCCCGGAGCCCACCGCAACTCTAATAAAGTTTTTAACCCCTAATCTGCCGCCCCCTACACCGCCGCCACCTACCTACATTTATTAACCCCTAATCTGCACCCAACGTCGCCAACACTATATTAAATTTATTAACCCCTAAACCTAAGTCTAACCCTAACACCCACTAACGTAAATATACTTTAAATATATCTAAATAAAATTATTATCATTAAATACATTATTCCTATTTAAAACTAAATACTTACCTATAAAATAAACCCTAAACTAGCTACAATATAACTAATAGTTACATTGTATCTATCTTAGAGTTTATTTTTATTTTACAGACAAGTTTGTATTTATTTTAACTAGGTAGAATAGTTATTAAATAGTTATTAACTATTTAATAACTTCCTAGTTAAAATAAATACAAATATACCTGTAAAATAAAACCTAACCTAAGTTACAATTACACCTAACAAAATTCCCTAAACTAAATACAATTAAATACAATAAAAAACAATTATCTAAAGTACAAAAAACCAACACTAAATTACAGAAAATAATAAAATAATTACAATTTTTTTTAAACTAATTACACCTAATCTAATCCCCCTAATAAAATAAAAAAGCCCCCCCAAAATAATAAAAATCCCTACCCTATACTAAATTACAAATAGCCCTTAAAAGGGCTTTTTGCAGGGCATTGCCCCAAAGTAATCAGCTCTATTACCTGTAAAAAAAACAATACCCCTCCAACATTAAAACCCACCACCCACACACCCAACCCTACTTTAAAACCCACCCAATCCCTCCCTTAAAAAAAACACTAACCCCTTGAAGATCACCCTACCTTGAGACGTCTTCACCCAGCCGGGCCGAAGTCCTCTACGAAGCCGGGCGAAGTGGTCCTCCAGACGGGCAGAAGTTTTCATCCAGGCAGCATCTTCTATCTTCATCCATCCGGCGTGGAGCGGCTCCATCTTCAAGACTTCCTACGTGGAGCATCCTCTTCATCCGGAGTCTTCTTGAACAATGACGGACCCTTTAAGTGATGTCATCCAAGATGGCGTCCCTTGAATTCCGATTGGCTGATAGAATTCTATCAGCCAATCAAAATTAAGGTAGAAAAAATCCTATTGGCTGATGTAATCAGCCAATACGATTGAGCTCGCATTCTATTGGCTGTTCCAATCAGCCAATAGAATGCAAGCTCAATCCTATTGGCTGATTGCATCAGCCAATAGGATTTTTCCTACCTTAATTCATATTGGCTGATAGAATTCTATCAGCCAATCGGAATTCAAGGGATGCCATCTTGGATGACATCACTTAAAGGGCCCGTCATTGTTCAAGAAGACTCCGGATGAAGAGGATGCTGCGCGTCGTATGTCTTGAAGATGGAGCCGCTCCGCGCTGGATGGATGAAGATAGAAGATGCCACCTGGATGAAGACTTCTGCCCGTCTGGAGGACCTCTTCTTGCCGTCTTCGATGAAGACTTCTGCCCGTCTGGAGGACCACTTCGCCCAGCTTTGTGGAGGACTTCGGCCTGGCTGGGTGAAGATGTCTCAAGGTAGGGTGATCTTCAAGGGGTTAGTGTTAGGTTTTTTTAAGGAGGGATTGGGTGGGTTTTAGAGTAGGGTTGGGTTTGTGGGTGGTGGGTTTTAATGTTGGGGGGTGTATTGTATTTTTTTTACAGGTAATAGAGCTGATTACTTTGGGGCAATGCCCCGCAAAAGGCCCTTTTAAGGGCTATTCGTAATTTAGTATAGGGTAGGGCTTTTTATTATTTTGGGTGGCTTTTTTATTTTATTAGGGGGATTAGATTAGGTGTAATTAGTTTAAAAAAATTGTAATTATTTTATTATTTTCTGTAATTTAGTGGGGGGGTTTTGTACTTTAGATAATTGTTTTTAATTGTATTTAATTGTATTTAGTTTAGGGAATTTATTTAATTATAGTGTAGTGTTAGGTGTAATTGTAACTTAGGTTAGGTTTTATTTTACAGGTATATTTGTATTTATTTGAACTAGGTAGATATTAAATAGTTAATAACTATTTAATAACTATTGTACCTAGTTAAAATAAATACAAAGTTGCCTGTAAAATAAAAATAAATCCTAAGATAGCTACAATGTAATTATTAGTTATAGTGTAGCTATCTTAGGGTTTATTTTATAGGTAAGTATTTAGTTTTAAATAGGAATAATTTATTTAGATTTAGTTTAATTATATTTAACTTAGGGGGTGTTAGGGTTAGTGTTAGACTTAGGTTTAGGGGTTAATACATTTAATATAGTGGCGGCGGTGTAGGGGGGGCAGATTAGGGGTTAATAAACATAATGTAGGTGACGGCGGTGTAGGGGGGGCAGATTAGGGGTTAATAAATATAATGTAGGTGGCGGTGGGCTCCGGGAGCGGTGGTTTAGGGGTTAAACACTTTATTTAGTTGCGGCAGGGTCCGGGAACGGCACGATAGGGGTTAATAACTTTATGTAGGTGGCGGCGGTATAGGGTGTGGAAGATTAGGGGTTAATATGTATAATGTAGGTGGCGGTGGGCTCCGGGAGCGGCGGTTTAGGGGTTAACAGTATAGTATAGTGTGGGTGTTTAGTGACAGGGTACCAAGAAAGCTGTAAAAAAGCCGAAGAGCAGCGAGATCGATGACTGATAGTTAACAACAGTCCGCTGCTCATCGCCCCGTACTTGATAATTTTGGAGAACGTATTCAGGTCCGCGGCGGCGATGTTAGGCGATCTTAAGCGAGCGTATTGGTGCCGTCGAATGCAAGAAAGTCGACGGCTTGATAAGTAGGGGCCATTGTCTTTACCCTCACTCCTCCACGCTCAGAGCTTAGTACAGGGACTTAGATATCTCGCCATACACTAGAGCGTTAGAGAATTTGGGTTTAGGTGATTCTATAAAGCTTGACATGTAAACACATTAAAAGTACACCAAATTTATGGTTATTTAAAAAAACTGAGTTGGAAGTAATAAATAATGAATAGTGTGCTACCCCACTACTTTTTAGAACAACAAGAGATTCAGATTTGGGGTGTTCCATTGGTGGGTGTTCAGTGGGCAGAATCAGTGTGGGTGGTCTGTGGGCAGAGCTTGTCAGTGCAGAAACATTTTCACTCCCAAGCACAAAACACCAGTGAGCCAATCAGCAGTAGTAGTTGCGCAATACACCAATCACTAGCCTTGTGCAACTCAGGAACTGCAATGCTTATGGCCTCCTAGTGGGACTTTACCTATGTGTTTACTGCACAGGGCTAAAATTACAAGTGGAGCACAAGAATATTTGCACTATTGTGCGTTAACAGCTTCAGTGTAATTAATAGCACTTCTATTTTTGTGTTACAACTCAAAAGTTAATTTTGGATGATCATTTATATTGTGCTATAATCAGAATGTAGTGGTGCATCAAATCTCTCACATAATATACTTCCATCTGGACATACAATAAAATTCCTATTGGATAATGCTTGATCTCTAAGCCCATGTGGCTCATTTAGTGTAGTTCTTCACTTATTTATGTGCTATGTTATTTTAAAGGGACACTGAGCCCAAATTTTTTCTTTCGTGATTCAGATAGAGCATGCAGTTTTAAGCAACTTTCTAATTTACTCCTATGATCAAATTTTCTTCATTCTCTTGGTATCCTTATTTGAAAAGCAATGTAAGTTTAGATGCCGGCCCATTTTTGGTGAACAACCTGGGTTGTTCTTGCTGATTGGTGGATAAATTCACCCACCAATAAACAAGTGCTGTCCAGAGTCTTAACCAAAAATTGGCTGGCTCCTTAGCTTAGATGCCTTCTTTTCCAAACAAAGATAGTAAGAGAACGAAGAAAAAATAATAATAGGAGTAAATTAGAAAGTTGCTTCAAAATGCATGCTCTATTTGAATCACAAAAGAAAAAAATTGGGTTCAGTGTCCCTTTAATGAAAGTTAAGTATGAAACACTTCATATATACACACATATACATACACACACAAGCATACATATATGCACACATATACATTGATAAATACACACATATACATATATACATATACACACACACACACATATAGACACATACATACATACATACAGTATCTCACAAAAGTGAGTACACCCCTCACATTTTTTTAAATATTTTATTATATCTTTTCATGTGACAACACTGATGAAATGACACTTTGCTACAATGTAAAGTAGTGAGTGTACAACCTGTATAATAGTGTAAATTTGCTGTCCCCTCAAAATAACTCAATACACAGCCATTAATGTCTAAAACATTGGCAACAAAAGTGAGTACACCCCTAAGTGGAAATGTCCAAATTGGGCCCAAAGTGCGGATTAGAGGTTAATAGGTTCATTATAGTATTTGCAATGCAGGGGGATGGTGGTTTAGGGGTTAATAGTCATTTATGGGTGTTAGTGTACTTTGTAACATTTTTGTTATGAGTTTTATGAAACATTTTTGGTTTGCAAAATCCATAACTACTGGTCTTTGATAGCGATAGCATAATACCTGGACCGCACAACCTGTAATAAACACAACCTAAAAATTCCACACTCAAAAGCCATTTTTTGCATGCGGAATGGAGAGTTGCGGTATAGGCTAAAACGCTAGCGGTATAGCAGTAGTTATAGTTATATTGTAACTTTAATTTATAGTTAGGGGGTGTTAGGTTTAGGGGTTAATAGTTTAATTTAGTGTATTGCGATGTGGGGGGCCGGCGGTTTAGGGGTTAATAGGTTTATTTTAGTAATAGTGATGTGGGGGGCCGGGGTTTAGGGGTTAAGAGTATTTTTAAGTTTTATTATTAGCCAATTGGGGGTGGATGATTAGGGGTTAATACTTTAATTTAGGTAGCCGTGATGCGGGGGGCAGCGGATTAGGGATTAATACTTTATTTTAGTGTTGGCAATGTGGGTGGGCAGCGGATTAGGGGTTAATAGGTTTATTTATTAGTCACAATGTGGGTGGCATATTAGGTGTTAATAGGTTTATTATAGTATTTGCGATGCAGGGGGATGGCGGATTAGGGGGTTAATAGGTTTATTTAGGGTTGGCAATGTAGGTGGGCGGCGGATTAGAGGTTGATAGGTTTATTATAGTACTTGCGATGCAGGTGGATGGCGGTTTAGGGGTTAATAGAGTCATTTATGGGTGTTAGTGTACTTTGTAAAATTTTTGTTATGAGTTTTGTGAAACATTTTTGTTTCGCAAAATCCATAACTACTGGTCTTTGATAGAGGAATAGATTGTGGCGGTACAAGCTATAACGCTAGCCCAATAGCCGGACCGCACAACCTATAATACGGGTGACCTGAAAATTCCACACTCAAAAGCCATTTTTTGAGTGCAGAATGGAGAGTTGCAGTATAGGCTAAAACGCTAGCGGTATAGCCGTACCGCTGCAACTTGTAATATGGGTGACCTGCCATTCCGCGCGCAAAGGACTATTTCCAGCGGTAAAGGTGTACCGCAAAACTTGTAATTTAGGTGAATGTTAGTATAGAGTGCTTTGTTTTTTATTTGTTATCAGCCTTGAGTCAGCAAGTGCAATTTAAATTTGGAGAATTAGAAATTACTCAATTTTCAGAGCTAAATTATATAAAAGGAGGCAAAATAAATAAAGTATATTGCAAAGTTATTTCATTATGCAACATTTTATATACAAATCAAAGGGTTTTTACTGCCCCTTTAACCATAAACTTGTAATTCCACCCTGCACTATTAATAGTCCTCTACATGTAACCTAGCACATATTAAAGGCCAGATCACAAGTGGAGCACTAAATTATCGCATGCCCCATTTGCGGGTGCATGATAAATAACCAGCCATTACAACTGGCTGGTTATTGCTACCGCAAGCTAAAAGTGACCCAAGTGACCTCAAAATAGAGGGCATTATAGATTTTTATTAAAAATTTTAAATAAAAAACAACTGTAGCAGGCAGTTTTAGGGCTTTAAAGTTGTCAAGTGTGGGGTGTTAGAAAAAAAATAACACTGAAAAGTGTCTTTACATTGCGGTCTATGGGAACTGTGTGTTCCCAGTATATACACATATTAACACATAATATATTATCTATATAGTCATATACATATATATTTACTAACTGCTGCCCATCGCTGCGCTACTTACCCCCTTCGTTGTGCTTAGGTTTTGATGCCACTGGAAGCGCGCTCTCCTGAGCTCGCGTTTGCATTGCACTTAACTTGTTTTACTCACTGGAGCACTAATATCGATTGTGCACAATCGATATTTAGCACGCCACTTGTAATCTAGCACATATTAAGTTGGGGACGGGGTAAGTAATGCAAACATTACGTGGTCTAATGGATCTGAGCTTGATGTTTTTACATTAGAACATCCCTTTAAAGAAAAAGCTGCCAGCCGTAATGTGAAATTGTTTTTACTTGCAAAATATATTTTTTCACAACTTGAACTTCACTGGAAAAAATTGTTGTGTATAACAGCAAATTAAATTTAACCTCAACTGGAAGAACTCCGCTTGCAGCAACTTCCAAACTATTATAGGAGTCACTTCTTGCCATCAGAATGCCGTAGGGAGCCTCATAAAATGGATTGTAACTGCCCCTTTGCAGCGCTCAGCAGGTCTCCTCTGAGAGCATCACAGACTGACACAGTAAAACAACATGGATTTTGGCTCAAAATGCTGATTATTTTTTTTTTGTAAATTTAAATGTAAAGTAAAGAAATTGCTCATTGATGTCTCTGGATATATATATAATCTTACTGTAGTCATATATGCAAATAGGACCATGCTGATTGCAGTAAAATATTCATAAACTAAACTGTAATGCAAAATAAAATTAAAGGAACGTATGTTGCCATTTTCTTTTGTGCCATATCTAGCCCCAAAATGATACATACAATAAAAAGCCTGATATGTTTATTAGTAAATTCTGATTGTCCTACCTTTGTGATGGAATAATCTAGATTTTATTAAAGAGACAGACAAATATTTGTCATAAATCTTTCCCTTTACTGAAAAACAAATAAAAACAAACCAATGAAAACAGAGATCAGAGAGATGAGTGACCAATCAGAGATGTCCCACTGATCATATAGTGACCAGTTAACCTCAAAACCTCCTCTTTTTTCTTTGTTGATAAGTGCAATTGATTAATTATTTTCTTTTCACCTATTTAATTTATTTTACTATTATTTCCTCGTTCTTTTATTTTAAATTATTTCTTCAAATTATTCTTGCATTATATATATATATATGTATATAAATAAATATAGGAGTGGGTTAAAAGCAACTAGCCTAGAGGGAAAAATTACTAGTCCACTCACTGTTAAAGATAAGAAAAAGTCAAATTTCTAAGTCATCCACTACAATTTCTAAGTCGCCTGGGAACCACTGGAAAATTTCAAGCCCTATATATATATATATACTCCAGCAACACAAACGCACCCTGCCACGGCAAGAAGCACACCAGGAGAAGGCAATAAAATGCAAAAGGACTTTATTCCATTATTTGCAGCAGTGGTTTCTGTATTGCTGCAAATAACCCTATTAAGGGATTGCTGTGTTAAAACAGTATTTGAAGCAAAAAATCTGAGATTTTGCCTATCTAATTTGCATATTCTACCCAGAATCCTCTTGTGCATTGGTAACAGTGTACATGGAGTTTTACTGTGGAAAAGCAAGCGGGGAACTTGCCTGGATGTGCTAATTTCCTATGCAAAAATGTTGTATTGATTTATATATATACTAGTCCTAAAGCCCGTGTACACGGGCCAATTATTGCAGTACAGCGGTTTCACCCAATGCTCTCTCTCTCTATCCCCTCTCTCTTCTGTCCTCTCTCTGCCCTTTCTTTTGCTCTCCCTCTCCATTGCTGTCTCTCTCCTTCTCTTTTGCTCTCTCTATCTCCCCTCCTTTGATGTCTCTCTCCCCATCTCTATTGTTGTCTCTATCTCCTCTCTTTTGATCTCTCTCTCCCCCTCTTTTGCTCTCTCTCTCTCCCCCCTTCTCTTTTGCTCTCTCTCTCTCCTTCTCTTTTGCTCTCTCTCTCTCCCCCTCCCTTTTTCTCTCTCCACCCCCCCTCTTTTGCTCTCTCTCTCTCCCCCCTCTATTTTGCTCTCTCTATCCCCCCTCTCTTTTGCTCTCTCTCTCCCCTCTCTTTTGATCTCTCTCTCTCCCTCTCTTTTGCTCTCTCTTTTCCCCTTCCCTTTTGCTCTCTCTATCCCCCCTCTTTTGCTCTCTCTCTCTCCCCTCTCTTATGCTCTCTCTCTCTTCCCTCTTTTGCGCTCTCCCGCCTCTCTTTTGCTCTATCTCTCCATGTTCTCCCCCCTCTCTTTTGCTGTCTCTCTCCCTCTCTTTTGCTCTCTCTATCTCCCCTCTTTTGATCTCTCTCTCCCCTTTCTTTTGCTCTCTCTCTCTCTCTCTCTCTTTTGCTGTCTCTCTCCCTTTCATTTGCTCTCCCTACCCCCTCTCTTTTGCTGTCTCTCTCCCTCTCTTTTGCTCTCTCTATCTCCCCTCTTTTGATCTCTCTCTCCCCTTTCTTTTGCTCTCTCTCTCTCTGTCTTTTGCTGTCTCTCTCCCTTTCATTTGCTCTCCCTATCCCCTCTCTTTTGCTGTCTCTCTCCCTCTCGTTTGCTCTCTCTATCCTCCCTCTTTTGAGCTCTCCGCCCGGCTTCACACGGGCCCTGTCGGCCCCGCCCATGTCACACCCGGCTCCACCCACGTCACATCTGTCCCTGCCCATGTCCCGTCCAGTTCTGTCCCGTGCCCTGCCCAGCCACGCCCGCGTCACGCCCGGCGGCCCGTCACTACTCACTCTGAGTCTGCAGAGTAGAAGGTCAAGTGTGTTTGTCTTCGCGCGCAGTTTCTACTGTGTATGACACGGTATATTGTGTGTGCTAACCTGAAATGTATAATACAGCTGTAAGAAAGCTGAGAATATCACTCATTTGTGAAAGTTCTCCACTTCTGTCACCGGGGCAAGAATACATCAACTGCAAGATGGTGGTGTCCAGTATGATAATTCGGAAAATCACCAACAGGCACCTATAAGGGGATTAAAAAAAGAAAAGCTCTGAAGATAGCTGCAGACACAGGATCTAAAACAATAGCATGGTGAATATTAACCATTATTGTGACGGGTCCAGCAGTTTAATATCTCTTTAAGTCAATATACTTTGGAGCTAGTAGTTGTTCCACAAGCTAACATTTACCAACTGTTTTTCTTCAATTCTTTGCTATTTTATTCATGTGTTTATGTAGGGGTCATGCATTTGTCTCATCCCATCCCTTTTTCGTGTCCTTGTAGCTTTTTAGGAGGTGTGAAGGTTTCTGCTTGGGATGTAACATCTCTGACACGCTCAGATTTGGGGGGTTGATAGAGTTATGGGGGGCTAAGTA
Organism: Bombina bombina; assembly: GCF_027579735.1. Lineage (NCBI taxonomy): Eukaryota > Metazoa > Chordata > Amphibia > Anura > Bombinatoridae > Bombina > Bombina bombina. The sequence continues at coordinate 1,473,433,284 of NC_069499.1, read as the reverse complement.
CCAGAAACAGTCTAGGGAAATTGCAGACCTTCCAAAGGGAATGTATTCATCATGTGCCTAAGCTCTCTGTGTGCCGTCCTTCCTCCTCCTCTTCATATGGTTGGTAATCATACTGATAATCCATCTGGTGCCTCTCCTCCTGTGACAGCTGAATTTGTATCACTGAAAATAAAAATAAAAACATAAGTGACATAGATATGTAGGTCACATTGCCAAGAAAACAAGCTTTATGGTTTTTAAAGAAATATTTATTCTCTGCATAAAATATTTGCTGGCCTTGTTTTTTGTTGGCCTTGCATGGTTTATGTTTTGCTTTGTGAAACCTACTAAGTGAAACAGCAAACAAACAATTTTGTTTATCCACATGTGATGATAAAACAAACAAGAGGTGCACAGTTCATAATAGAATAGAATAGACTTGTTGCAAACAGTGCTGCAGTATAGTTCTCATGATGTGTGCTTTTAATCTTGGTATGCGCTCATGGAACGGAGCTAAGCTTCCACCAAGGATACCCAGCGAAAGTAGTAGTATTTGATAACTGACGTAAATTGGAGAGTGCTTTTAAAATTGTTCTATCTGAATCATGAAAGTTTTAAAGTGTTCCCAAAGATCTATATTATCTGCTGGAGTGTATTAAATTGAAAATAAATAGCATATTAAGTTTTATTTTGTCATTTGAAATAGCTGCTTTTGCCTGCTACTTAACCCCCTAAACTGCCATTAACCCTTACACTACTTAACCCCCTAAACCGCCATTACCCCTACCGCAATAACCCCCTACTTTATTAACTCCCTAACTGCTTACTCCCTAAGACCCCTAGCCTAAGACCCCTAAACTACAAAAATTAAAAAAAAAAACACTGCCAGTAAGAAAAATAATTATTAAACAAATGCCACTACCAGTAAAATCTCTATCCTAAAACTGAAGTAACCCAAAAAAGCCCTCCTAAAAAAACTTATACTAAAACTGAAATAGCCCCCCAAAAAATAAAATGTAACTTTAAAAAAAACTAATCTTAAAATCGCCCTGAAAAGGGCCTTTGTTGGGAAGTGCCCTGTTTTTTGTTTTTTTTTCCAAAAAAGTGATTAAAGCTCTTTTGCCAAAAAAGTGATTATATACCATATCCCTTTTAACACTTATAGAACATTTTTATTAAATTATATATTTTTATTTAAAAATGTTTATATGAGGTAATAATTTATTTGAATGTTTTTATGCAACTTCTTTTTTAACCCTTACAGTTTACTTCAGGTCTGAAGTTTTGCTTTTGCTCGAACACATTCTCCATTAAAAGAATAGGCAGTGCTTAAGCGAAGTCAGCCGCACTAACCCTTCTCTGGTTAACCTGCCTTAATATAGATCTGGTAATATAAAAGTGAAGCACTAATGGTTGCGCGGTCAAGCAATATTGGTTATCATGCCCGCTCTATCATTAGCGTGGCCACCCAATGCATTAAAGCTGCTGAAATGTATTTATTTTCCTTTATGTTGTAATTTGTAATAACTTGTCTGTTGAAACTGCCACCTTTGCTGAAAATTTGAATACTGCAATATTGGCTATAGAAAAACTATGTGAACAAGAGACAGCATCAGAAAGCTGGCTGAAGAGAATGAAAGAGACAAGGCCATTTAAAAGGGAGTGTCTACAACATGTTTGAGTACAGTGAACTCTAATCAAATGACTTGTCTGAGTACATTGTCCCTTTAACTTAATTTGCTTCTTTTACTTATATCTTTACCAGTAAATACAGCTTGTCTGAGAGCAGTTGGAATAATGGATATAAGGAATAACTGTTCATAATTATTATTAGGAATCTGATTGCACAAACCAATCACTCATTACTCTAAGGAGCCTGCTTCCAACACAAGATGGTTCTGTGCCTTTGACTGCACACCAAGTAAAGGTGGCCCTAGAGTTTAAAAAAAAAAAAAAATCATAAGGAATTGGATAAAATAAATATTAATTGCAAATCATCATGATCCCCCACAGTACAGCTCAAACTGCTGACTTGATGTATGTAGTTTTAAGCTTGTAAGAAGTACATGAAACTTTTAAATAATCATTCGCCTTGATTTAGAGTTTTGCGTTAGAAGGGGTGCGTTAGCTACGCGTGTTTTTTTTCCCCCGCACCTTTTAAACAATGCTGGTATTTAGAGTTCTCAGAAGGGCTGCGTTAGGCTCCAAAAAGGGAGCGTAGAGCATAATTTACCGCCACTGCAACTCTCAATACCAGCGTTGCTTACGGACGCGGCCAGCTTCAAAAACGTGCTTGTGCACGATTCCCCCATGGGAAAAAATGGGCAGTTTGAGCTGAAAAAAAAACCTAACACCTGCAAAAAAGCAGCGTTCAGCTCCTAACGCAGCCCCATTGTTTCCTATGGGGAAACACTTCCTAAGTCTGCACCTAACACCCTAACATGTACCCCGAGTCTAAACACCCCTAACCTTACACTTATTAACCCCTAATCTGCCGCCCCCGCTATCGCTGACCCCTGCATATTATTTTTAACCCCTAATCTACCGCTCCGTACACAACCGCAACATACGTTATCCATATGTACCCTTAATCTGCTGCCCCTAACACCGCCAACCCCTATATTATATTTATTACCCCCTAATCTGCCCCCCCCAACATCGCCGCTACCTACCTACACTTATTAACCCCTAATCTGCGGACCGGACCTCACCGCTACTATAATAAATGTATTAACCCCTAATCCGCCTCATTCCCGACTGAAAAACCCTATAATAAATAGTATTAACCCCTAATCTGCCCTCCCTAACATCGCCGACACCTAACTTCAAGTATTAACCCCTAATCTGCCGACCGGACCTCGCCGCTACTCTAATAAATGTATTAACCCCTAAAGCTAAATCTAACCCTAACACTAACACCCCCCTAAGTTAAATATAATTTAAATCTAACGAAATAAAATAAATCTTATTAAATAAATTAATCCTATTTAAAGCTAAATACTTACCTGTAAAATAAACCCTAATATAGCTACAATATAAATAATAATTATATCGTAGCTATTTTAGGATTAATATTTATTTTACAGGCAACTTTGTATTTATTTTAACTAGGTACAATAGCTATTAAATAGTTAATAACTATTTAATAGCTACCTAGTTAAAATAATTACAAAATTACCTGTAAAATAAATCCTAACCTAAGTTACAATTAAACCTAACACTACACTATCAATAAATTAATTAAATAAACTACCTACAATTATCTACAATTAAATCAACTAAACTAAATTACAAAAAAAAAAACCCACTAAATTACAAAAAATAAAAAAAGATTACAAGAATTTTAAACTAATTACACCTACTCTAAGCCCCCTAAAAAAATAACAAAGCCCCCCAAAATAAAAAAATGCCCTACCCTATTCTAAAATAAAAAGTTAACAGCTCTTTTACCTTACCAGCCCTTAAAAGGGCCTTTTGCGGGGCATGCCCCAAACAAAACAGCTCTTTTGCCTGTAAAGAAACATACAATACCCTTCCACATTACAACCCACCACCCCCTTAAAAAACCTAACACTAAGCCCCTGAAGATCTTCCTACCTTATCTTCACCACGCCGGGTATCACCGATCCGTCCAGAAGAGGCTCCGAAGTCTTCATCCTATCCGGCAAGAAGAGGAGATCCGGACCGGCAAACATCTTCATCCAAGCTGCATCTTCTATCTTCATCCATCCGACGAGGAGCGGCTCCATCTTCAAGACCTCCGGCACGCAACACCCTCTTCTCCTGACAACTAAACGATGAATGAAGGTTCCTTTAAGGGACGTCATCCAAGATGGCGTCCCTCGAATTCCGATTGGCTGATAGGATTCTATCAGCCAATCGGAAATTAAGGTAGGAAAAATCTGATTGGCTGATTGAATCAGCCAATCAGATGGAAGTTCAATACGATTGGCTGATCCAATCAGCCAATCAGATTGAACTCACATTCTATTGGCTGATCGGAACAGCCAATTGGAATTCGAGGGATGCCATCTTGGATGACGTCCCTTAAAGGAACCTTCATTCGTCGTCTAGTCGTCGGGAGAAGAGGATGTTCCGCGCCGGAGGTCTTGAAGATGGAGCCACTCCTCATTGGATGGATGAAGATAGAAGATGCCGATTGGATGAAGATGTTTGCCGGTCCGGATCTCTTCTTCTTGCCGGATAGGATGAAGACTTCGGAGCCTCTTCTGGACCTCTTCTTGCCTGGATAGGATGAAGACTTCGGAGCCTCTTCTGGACGGATCAGTGATACCCGGCGTGGTGAGGATGAGGTAGGAAGATCTTCAGGGGCTTAGTGTTAGGTTTTTTAAGTGGGGTTTGGGTTAGATTAGGGGTATGTGGGTGGTGGGTTGTAATGTGGGGGGGGATATTGTATGTTTTTTTACAGGCTAAAGAGCTGTTTTCTTTGGGGCATGCCCCGCAAAAGGCCCTTTTAAGGGCTGGTAAAGTAAAAGAGCTGTTAACTTTTTATTTTAGAATAAGGTAGGGCATTTTTTTATTTTGGGGGGCTTTGTTATTTTTTTAGGGGGCTTAGAGTAGGTGTAATTAGTTTAAAATCCTTGTAATCTTTTTTTATTTTTTGTAATTTAGTGTTTGTTTGTTTTTTGTAATTTAGTGGTTGTTTGTTTTTGTAATTTAGTTTAGTTGATTTAATTGTAGTTAATTGTAGGTAGTTTATTTAATTAATTTATTGATAGTGTAGTGTTAGGTTTAATTGTAACTTAGGTTAGGATTTATTTTACAGGTAATTTTGTAATTATTTTAACTAGGTAGCTATTAAATAGTTATTAACTATTTAATAGCTATTGTACCTAGTTAAAATAAATACAAAGTTGCCTGTAAAATAAATATTAATCCTAAAATAGCTACAATATAATTATTATTTATATTGTAGCTATATTAGGGTTTATTTTACAGGTAAGTATTTACCTTTATATAGGATTAATTTATTTAATAAGATTTATTTTATTTCGTTAGATTTAAATTATATTTAACTTAGGGGGGTGTTAGTGTTAGGGTTAGACTTAGCTTTAGGGGTTAATACATTTATTAGAGTAGCGGCGAGGTCCGGTCGGCAGATTAGGGGTTAATACTTGAAGTTAGGTGTCGGCGATGTTAGGGAGGGCAGATTAGGGGTTAATACTATTTATTATAGGGTTTTTGAGTCGGGAGTGAGGCGGATTAGGGGTTAATACATTTATTATAGTAGCGGTGAGGTCCGGTCGGCAGATTAGGGGTTAATAAGTGTAAGTAGGTAACGGCGATGTTGGGGGGGCGATTAGGGGGTAATAAATATAATATAGGGGTCGGCGATATTAGGGTCAGCAGATTAGGGGTACATAGGGATAATGTAGGTGGCGGCGATGTGCGGTCGGCAGATTAGGGGTTAAAAAAATTTATTATAGTGGCGACGATGTGTGGGGACCTCGGTTTAGGGGTACATAGGTAGTTTATGGGTGTTAGTGTACTTTAGAGCACAGTAGTTAAGAGCTTTATGAACCAGCGTTAGCCCATAAAGCTCTTAACTCCTGACTTTTTCCTGCGGCTGGAGTCTTGTCATTAGAGTTCTAACGCTCACTTCAGCCAAGACTCTAAATACCAGCGTTAGAAAGATCCCATTGAAAAGATAGGATACGCAATTGACGTAAGGGGATCTGCGGTATGGAAAAGTTGCGGCTGGAAAGTGAGCGTTAGACCCTTACCTACAAGACTCTAAATACCAGCGGTCGTCCAAAACCAGCGTTAGGACCCCCTAACGCTGGTTTTGACGGCTAACGCAGAACTCTAAATCTAGGCGATTGTTTGTTAACAGCTTCCTTTTTGTTTAGTTAGCTGTTTTCTTGTATGACAATTTAGCAGTGCACGTTTAATATTTTTCAGTTAGCTATAGCACATGCACAAATCATGGAAGCAAAGGGGCGTCACATAGCAACATCTTGGATTGATACAAATGAATATAGATACACTAATAGTAGTAACTCACAAGTGTGATGGCACCAAAGGGTAGATTGGCGCTAATGTAGGTGAACTTGCAATATTTAATGCCCCTGTAATACAAGTTCTAGCATTAAAAACATTGCAACCTTAAATTTGCAGTTGCTCTTCTTGCAATAACGATTGAGCTACACTTGTAGTCTTGGCCAGAATAATTACTCATAAGTTATTACCATGTGTCATTTATTTTATATTATTTTTAAATATGTTTCATTCTATGCTGCTCAGAGTACCTGCTGTACATGCCCAAGTCATATCTGTTTGTACAAGACGTATTGATAGCACTATTCTAGATAAAAAATAAAAATAAATGATAATAGGAGTAAATTAAAAAGTTGTTTAAAATTGCATGCTCTATCTGAATCATGAAAGAAAAAAATTGGGTTCAGTGTCCCTTTAATGCTTAATTCTGACTTTAGTGTCCCTGTTTTCAAGCTTCCATTTGTTTGTTCAGTACAGTTTTGAAGGTATTTTTGTAATGCCAGTATTCTGCACAGTGGAAATAGTTACATGTGCCAAGAAGTGATCAGTTAAGAGATAGTCGTGGCTCCTTTGATTATAATGGCGTTATAAGTTTGAGTTATAATTTAACTTGCAACATGTGGCTGTAATAAGGGGTGGGTTGAAATTTCTGTGCAATTTTTAATGTTGCTGCAAGTTTTTTCCACAAGATATTAGTTTCACTAAGGGATTACATTGAATCTAGGTCAATGTCATGGTCATTGAAACTGCAAGATAATTCTGCAAGTTCTGCGGGGGTGGAGTCTTCCTGAATATTCTGAGAGCTACATGAACACTTCAAGTATGTCCAAGGAACACTCCTATTCAGTCAACTATCTGATAATGAATGAATAAGGGAAGTTATCTGGGCGGGGTTAGTATTAATATTCATACATGAAAATCAGGCAATTGATGTAACAGAAGTGGAACAATATTTTAGTCTCCAACATAAGAAATATAACAGACAAGTACTAGTCTTTACCACCCCCACATACATATTAAATATTTGCTAAATGTCTGTACATTGTAAATCATAAACATAAGAACATAATCATTATGTTGCACCTGATTACAGTTACATAAATTAGCTGTTCCCAGTGTGATCATATAAAAAAGCTTTTGTGTTTATAAATGATAAAATATAAATATCTTCATTACAGGTGGCTGATATACAAATAATTGTGCATCATGAAAACACTTTATAAGTTCTAAATAGTATGTATTTAAATTATCAGTCCTGCTTCTAATTTCTTAAATGTTATTTATATTGTAATTTTAAATTACATTACAGGTGTTCCTCTTATTTCTTGATAAAACCCTCTTTTATTTGATTTTATGAACTATTTTTATTGTTTCACGCAAGTGCTCTCTTAATCTTTCATTACCTCAAATAACTCCTTCCTACAACCCTATTAAACCCCTATCTTGACTTCTTCTGTTGCTCCAAATTAGCTCTTCCTTTAACTAATCCTATTGCTCCACGACTCTGCTCAATGGCTATTGTACCATATGTACTCCTCAATGACGCTCCCTATTGTACTACATAACTCCTCCCAATGACTCCCTCTTGCCCAATATAACCCCTCAGAATTATGCTTCCTATGTTCTTTATGGCCCTATTAAAGGGACATGGAACCCAAAATTTTTCTTTCGTGATTCAAATAGAGCATGCAATTTTAAGCAACTTTCTAATTTACTCCTATTATCAAATGTTCTTCATTCTCTTGGTATGTTTATTTGAACTGGGTTGTCCTTGCTGATTGGACAGCACCAATAAATAAGTGCTGTCCATGGTCCTGAACCAAAAATATGCTGGCTCCTTAGCTTAGATGCCTTAGCTTAGATAGCAAGAGAATGAAGAAAAAATGATAATAGAAGTAAATTAGAATGTTGCTTAAAATTGTATGCTCTATCTGAATCATGAAAGAAAAAATTTGGGTTCAGTATCCCTTTAACCATATAACCTTCCCTTACTACTATTGATATTACTATTGATATTACTCCATAATACCTCTACAAGATTCTCTCTATTTCCCCATAAAATCTCCAACCCTATTGGTTCATATAACCCCTCCTCATTATTCTTCCTATGGTTACCTATAACCTCTTAATATAAATCCTCCCATTGAAACCTATTACGTCACATAACACCTCCCCCTGACTCCTCCTATTGTACCATATCCCCACCCTATTACCCCTCCTATGGTTCCATATAACCCTTCACCATGCCACTTCCAGTTACCCAATACGCCATATAACTCCTCCCCTGTGCTCCTTCTATTAGTACATATAACCTACTTTTGTTCCATATAACCTCTAATCATTGCTCCTCTTCTTTTTCCATATAAATTCACCCATTGCTCCTCCTATTGTTCCATATAACCTCTCACCATTGCGCCTCCTATTGTCCCATATAACCCCCCATTGCTCCTTCTATTGTTCCATATAACATACTCCCATTATTCCTCTTGTTCCATATAACTTCTAATCATCGCTCCTTGTATTGTTCCATATAACCTCTAATCATCTCTCCTACTATTGTTCCATATTACCTCCCCCCATTTCCCCTCCTATTGTTGCATATAACTTTCCCCCATTACGCCTATTATTACATATAACCTCTAATCATCTCTCCTCTATTGTTCCATATAACCTACCCCATTACTCCTCCTAGTGTTCCATATAACCAATAATCATTGCTCCTCCTGTTGTTCCACATAACCTCCACCCATTGCTCCTATTGTTCCATATAACCTTTCTGCATTACTCCTCCTATTGTTTCCTATAACCTCTAATTATTGCTCCTACTGTTGTTCCACATGACCTTCACCCATTGCTTCTGCTATTGTTCCATATAACCTCCCCCCCATTGCTCTTCATATTGTTCCATACAACTTCTAATCCTCACTTCTCCTATTATTCCATATAACCTGCCCCATTGCTCCTCTTATTGTTCCATATAACCTCTCAATATTGCTTTTCCTGCTGTTCCATATAAATCCCCCCATTGCTCCTCCTGTTGCTCCATATAACCTCCCCCATTGCTCCTCCTTTTGTTCCATATAACCTCTCACCATTGCTCCTTCTATTGTTCCATATAACATCTCCCCATTGCTCCTCCTGTTGCTCCATATAACCTCTCACCATTGATCCTTATATTGTTCCATATAACCGCTCACCAGTGCTCCTCCTATTGTTCCAAATAACCTCCCACCATTGCTCTTCCTAATGTTCCATATAACCTTTCACCATTGCTCCTCCTGTTGTTCCATATAACCGCTCATCATTGCTCATCCAATTGTTCCAAATAACCTCCCACCATTGCTCTTCCTAATTTTCCATATAACCTCTCACTATTGCTCCTCCTGTTGTTCTATATAACCTCTTCCTATTGCTCCTCCTAATGTTCCATATATCCTATAATCATCGCTCCTCATTTTGCTCCATCTAACCTCTCAACATTGCTCCTCCTATTGTTCCATATAACCTCTCACTATTGCTCCTTCTATTGTTCCATATAACCTCCCCCCATTGATCCTCCTGTTGTTCCATATAACCTCTCACCATTGCACCTCCTAATGTTCCATATAACCTCTGATCATTGTTTCTCCTATTGTTCCATGTAACCCCTCCCCATTGTTCCTTCTTTTGTTCCATATAACCTCTAACCATTGCTCCTTCTATTAATCCATATAACCTCTAATCATCTCTCCTACTATTGTTCGATATAACCTCCCCCCATTTCCCCTCCTATTGTTGCATATAACCTTGCCCCATTACTCCTATTATTGCATATAGCCTCTAATCATCTCTCCTACTATTGGTTCCATATAACCTCCCCCCATTTCTCCTCCTATTGTTCCATATAACATCTCCCCATTGCTCCTCCTTTTGCTCCATATAACCTCTTACCATTGCTCCTTCTATTGTTCCATATAACTGCTCACAAGAGCTCCTCTTATTGTTCCAAATAACCTCCCACCATTGCTCTTCCTAATGTTCCATATAACCTCTCACCATTGCTCCTCCTGTTGTTCCATATAACCTCTTCCTATTGCTCCTCCTAATGTTCCATATATCCTATAATCATCGCTCCTCCTTTTGCTCCATATAACCTCTAACCATTGCTCCTCCTATTGTTCCATATAACCTCCCCCTATTGATCCTCCTGTTGTTCCATATAACCTCTCACCATTGCTCCTTCTAATGTTCCATATAACCTCTGACCATTGTTTCTCCTATTGTTCCATATAACCCCTCCCCATTGTTCCTTCTTTTGTTCCATATAACCTCTAACCATTGCTCCTTCTATTGTTCCATATTAACCTCTAATCATCTCTTCTACTATTGTTCCATATAACCTCCCCCCATTTCTCCTCCTATTGTTCCATATAATCTCTAATCCTCTCTCCTACTATTGTTCCATATAACCTCCCCCCATTACTCCTCCTAGTGTTCCATATAACCAATAATCATTGCCCCTCCTGTTGTTCCACATAACCTCCACCCATTGCTCCTCCTATTGTTCCCTATAAGCTCTCCGCATTACTCATCCTATTGTTTCACATAACCTCTAATTATTGCTCCTCCCGTTGTTCCACATGATCTCCAACCATTGTTCCTCCTATTGTTCCATATAACCTCCCCCATTGCTTTTCCTATTGTTCTATATAACCTCTAATTGTCCCTCCTCCTATTATTCCATATAACCTGCCCCATTGATCCTCTTATTGTTCCATATAACTTCTCAATATTGCTCCTCCTGTTGTTTCATATAACTCCCCCTATTGCTCCTCCTGTTGCTCCATATAACCTCCCCTGTTGCTCCTACTGTTGTTCTATATAACCTCTCACCATTGTTCCTTCTATTGTTCCATATAACCTCTCACCATTGCTCCACCTGTTGTTCCATATAATCTCTCACCATTGCTCCTCCTATTGTTCCAAATAACCGCCCACCATTGCTCTTCCTAATGTTCCATATAACCTCTCACCATTCTCCTCCTGTTGTTCCATATAACCGCTCATCATTGCTCATCCTATTGTTCCAAATAACCTCCCACCATTGCTCTTCCTAATGTTCCATATAACCTCTCACAATTGCTCCTCCTGTTGTTCCATATAACCTCTAATTATCGCTCCTCCTATTGCTCCATATAACCTCTAACCATTGCTCCTCCTATTGTTCCATATAACCTCTCACCATTGCTCCTTCCATTGTTTCATATAAACTCTCACCATTGCTCCTTCTATTGTTCCATATAACCTCTAATCATCGCTCCTCCTATTGTTTCATATGACCTTCCCCGATTGATTATCCTGTTGTTCTATATAGCCTATCCCCATTGCTCCTCCTAATGTTCCATATAACTTCTCCCCATTGTTCCTCCTATTGTTCCATATAACCCCTCCCCATTGTTCCTTCTTTTGTTCCATATAACCCCTCCCCATTGTTCCTCCTATTGTTCCATATAACCTCTTACTATTGTTCCTCCTGTTGTTCCATATAACCGCTCACCATTGCTCCTTCTATTGTTCCATATAACATCTCCTCATTGTTCCTTCTTTTTTTTCATATAACCTCTCACCATTGCTCCTTCTATTGTTGCACAAGCAGTGACCAAGTATGCATATGCACGAAACGTTTGCTGTCTGCACCTGTTCATCTACCTGTACTCTGCACTTATTGTGCTGACCGCTTTTATCTTTACATGTTTTTACATGTGTCTACATAAAGTATTTTTTACTCATATGGGCTCGGAGCGTACTTTTTCCACATCTTGGATTTTTTTATTATATGTAGCACGTTTGCAGACGTGCTGGGAAGAGTTGCAACTGCCTATTTTTTCCTGGGAAATGTTTCCCTTACCCTCTCTCCATTGAGCCTAACAGAATTCACCACTTTATTTGGCTGAAGGACTCCAGTGGCGCTCTATTGTGCAGGTCTGTATTTCACTATTGTTGCATATGACCTCTCACCATTGTTCCTTCTTTTGTTCCATATAACCTCTCACCATTGCAACTTCTTTTGTTCCATATAACCTCTCCCCATTGCTCCTCCTAATGTTCCATATAACTTCTCACCATTGCTCCTCCTATTGTTCTATATAACCTCTCCGCATTGCTCCTCCTATTGTTCCATATAATCTCTCCCCATTGCTCCTCCTATTGATCCATATAACCTCCCCCCATTGTACATCCTGTTGTTCCATATAACCTCTCACCATTGCTCCTCCTAATGTTTCATATAACCTCTCACCATTGCTCCTCCTATTGTTCCATATAACCTCTCACCATTGCTCCTTCCATTGTTTTATATAAACTCTCACCACTGCTCCTTCTATTGTTCCATATAACCTCTAATCATCGCTCCTCCTATTGTTCCATATAACCTCCCCCATTGATCATCCTGTTGTTCCATATAACCTCTCACCATTGCTCCTCTGAATGTTCCATATAACCTCTCACCATTGTTCCTCCTATTGTTCCATATACCCCCTCCCCATTGTTCCTCCTATTATTCCATATAATCTCTTACTATTGTTCCTCCTGTTGTTCCATATAACCGTTCACTATTGCTCCTTCTATTGTTTCATATAACCTCTCCTCATAGTTCCTTCTTTTGTTCAATATAACCTCTCACCATTGCTCCTTCTATTGTTCCATATGACCTCTTACCATTGTTCCTTCTTTTGTTCCACATAACCTCTCACCATTGCTCCTTCTATTGTTCCATATAACCTCTCACCATTGCTCCTCCTATTGTTCCATATACTCAATCCCCATTGCTCCTCCCATTGATCCATATAACCTATCCCCATTGCTCTACCTAATGTTCCATATACCACCTCACCTTTACTCTTCCTATTGCTCCAAATAATCTATTTACATTTGTTTAATTTTTGGTGTGAATTTCAGCTTGTTTCTGAAACTCATTACAAGCCTGTTCTATGACTTTCTATTGTTTTGTTTAGCCCTCCACATATGTTCTACTATTGCTTCATATAACCCCTTCCACATGTCTCCATCTATTGCTTTATATTATTAAGATATTATTATAGATTCAAAAAACAAAAAACATTTTAACTTTTTGTATGTCTCTATATAACACTCCCTATAATTCACACCATGGTAAAGTAATAGAATTCAATATTGCGTTCCTCCCTGTCACATTTTGTATGCCTTTTATTTCCAAATTACTGCAAAATCAAACTTGATTCATGTCGTACAATTTGTTTCAATGCCCAGGGAGTTAACCCGTTAACTGCCACATACAGCTGCAAACAGCTAATTAGCAAAGCACAGATTGTACTGCTGGCTTTGTAGGGGTTAAATGTAGGCATCTGTCTTTCTGCCTTATTGATTTATTCCTTTAGAGCTTTAATTATACAATCCAGCTCCCCTTAAACATGAAAAAGTGCTCATCTCGCCGTGCAGTTAAAAGGCAGTGAAGTATGACAGAGGATCTGAGCAAATTAAGCAATTAAATTCCTGAAAGAAAACTAAAAGCGCAGGGAGATATCAAAAGGGACTGCATTATAAAAAGGGGACCCAAAGTGACTTCAAAATAGACGCAAGAAGATATCAAAAGGGACTTTACTCGTAGGGGGAAGGGGTAGAGTGTGCTGGGGAGGTGAAATAAGGTGATATCACATGGACCACCATACAAACAAAATGTATGTGTGTGTGTGAATATATATACTGTGTATATATATATATATATATATATATATATATATATATATATATATATATATATATATATATATATATCAGGAGCATATTCTGGCCTAGGCATTTAGCAAACAAGGCACTTGCCTAGGGTGGCAGCACTTTTTGAGTCTCCATACACACAAACATACTTACACTGCACTACACACATGCACACACACAAACATACTTACACTGCACTACACACACAAACACAAACACGCACATTTGAACATGAACTTTTACTTTGAAAATGCCAATCAAGTTACACCCTCACTAAAAAATATTATGGCCAAAAAAGGCCTAAAACCTAGGGAGGTAGCAGAATCTTGAGTACCTAGGGCAGCGCAAAAGGTGGGCACTGTGCCTGCAGTATGTCTGTTGCACTGTGCACCTCAGGGCAGGGTATGGCAGAGGGAGTGAATCTGTGTGTACATCAGAGTTTTGTGTGTGGTTTGTGCACCCTGGGTAACTTCTACTTCTGTAGTGTGTGTGTGTTCAGGGTTGATCTTTCACGCAGCGCTGATTGTAACGTACAAATAACTCAGAATGGGATTCCTGAAGCATTCTGCTGCATTACATATTCATGTGACCTCCGTACACGTATAAATATGTATTATTATCTGTTTAAATAATACAATATATTTAGGGCTAGATTACAAGGTGAGCATAAAATATTGCTTCCGCAAAATCGACATTTGCACTCAACTTAGTAATACCAGCACATTCAAATGTGTGTTGGTATTACAAGTGAGGTGCAATGCAAACAAGACCTCGTACAGGGGCTGGTATTTGGCATTTGAATTAACTTTTTTGCCCACTAAACTGATGGGGCGCTGCCCCATATATCAACTTGGGAACCTGTCCGCACGGCTTTACATCGAATGAGCAGCACACTTGCATGAGTGTGTAATGCCACCCCCTTCTTTCATGCAAATAATTGTGCAAGAGAAGTGCCTGTCAATAACCCTGAGCAAGAATGTTCAGAGTTATATAAATGCACCACCTCAGAGGTTCTTACATTGTGGTTAACAATGCAGATTACATTGCTTAGTACATTGGGCTAATAGATGTTTTTAAGAATGTCAAGAGACTTCACTGTAAAGGCAATGTCATGTTTAAAATCCACCTACATTTTCTACTGACTCTTTATAGGTGACAGTCAAGTCAAAATTAAATTTTCATGATTCAGATAGGACATGCAATTTTAAACAACTTTACTTTTACTTTATCCTCAAATTTGCTTTGTTCTATTGGTATTTTTTTTAAAAACTAAACCTATGTAGGCCCATATTTTCTAAGCTGTTGAAGGCCGCCTCTTATATGCATTTTGACAGTTTTTCACAGTTAGACAGTGCTAGTCCATGTGTGCCATATAAAAAACTATCGGCTAGATTACGAGTTGTGCATTAGGGTTAAAAAGTAGCGTTGAGAGGTCCCAAGGTTGCTTTTTTTTTTTTTTTTTTTTTCAAATTTTTTATTGAGGTTATAAGATTAGTACAACCAATATATAACACCACTTAGTATACATAACATATGATACAACAAATAGATACATTCAAAAAATCACGATAATGTTACGGTGGGTCTATGTGGGGAATCATTTGAAACCTCCTTTTTGATTTTATGGTTAATGCTATAGTGGGGTCCTCTATTGATAAGGAAGGTTACTCTTGAACCTTACGTATAGCTTATGTACATTCAGGGAGTAGCTTGGCAATTGAAGTGGCCACTTTTGGACCAAGTGTGGGGATAGAAAAGGTGGGGAAAAGCAACAGGCAAAAGCTGTTTGTAGAAAAGAAGAAGGAAAGGAAAGAAAAAGAGCGAGTGGGGGGGGGGTGAAATTGGGCCCCTGTTACAAGTGTGTTCTATCTAGGAGTGGAAAGATAAGAGAAAGGTAGTAAGTTGGTGGGGCACAGTTAAGTTAGATATTAAAGAAAAGGGTATGAAGAGCTAGAGATGTAAGATTTTTAATAGTTAGCTAATTAAAATGTGTCCTCATAGTATTGGCTCTGCGGGCTAAAATTGTGTAGTACTTAGAGGTAGTGCTGGGGTATATTGTAGTAAGCTAGGACATATTTATCTGTATTAAGACTGGTATAATAACTACTCCTGGTAATATAACCAGTATCATGTGAGGTGATATACCTATGGCTCGTAGGTTTACTGGAGTCAGTTGCTGATCTCATTCATTTATAGTGATAATTAAACTATACCTGCAGCTGGAGCTGGAGTATATAACATACAAATACCCTATGATGGTGGGTTAATGCTATGTACACTGGTGTCTTTCAATACTAAATCTGTAACCTACGGCAAGGAGGTGAGGGTATACTGATCTATAAACTAATGCTAACTAACTATGAGATTATCTCTAAACTGGGGACAGTGAGAACAGAAACAGGGAATATGACACCAACTAAACAGCGTGCCAGGGTGTCTCTGTTGTAGTACGATTGCTGAAAGGGGTTAAAACGTATACCAACATGCACAGCATCTCGTGAAAAGATATGTTCTATGCACCTCTGATTGAAAAATGTTCTGACCTCTTATGACAGGTTTGTCAGAAAGTTAGCCTCATAGAGAGGAGATAAGACTGCCCTGAATAAACCAGTGGGTTGATCTATATCTAAAGCAGAAAGTGTGAGGGCAGGGCAAATTTCTAGAGGAGCATATGTAAACAGAGAGCAACAGATAATATTTCTAACTTGCAATTGTCATGCTGTTGATCTCTCTTGTAAGTAATGGGTGCAGTATCTGAAAAGGGAGTGGGCGACTGGGAACACACGTATAAAAACTAGCACAGTATGGGGGTATTATCTCTAACTACAAACATGATAAAATAAAAATATGGTAGAGCTCCCTATTCTTTCATTACACTTACACTGGCTTAATATATCTATCAGACAATATACTCTATCAGTTATAGCTCCAATGGGCCACATTAAATTATCAAATATGCTTTACCACAATAAACACCATTTCATTACAACAGATGCTTACATTACAGGAGTAGATAGATGTGTTGTGACGCAATGTGTAAAGGTATATACTGTAGGCGAACTACTTTACATAAAATATATATTCATGAGGCTGCAGGATAGCAATAACAAGTGTGTCCATTTGAGTGTGAGCTTAGGCGAGATACAATACAAGAGTGTATGGCTTTGTTTTCTAGGTAAGAGTTCTGTGCCATTGTGAGCTGCTAATATATGCCCATCGCATTGTCCTATAGTAAGCCAGGAGAGATAGCAAGTGTACCGCTGGTCTGGTACTATCCGATCCCCAATCTGTCTGCTGCTGGTGTGTTTAACAGAGGGGCCGGCATATTCTCACCTAGGCTTGAGGTTTGAGGGGTGTAAGAGTGTGTCGGTTTCAAAAAGGAAAGTCTGACTCTCTCCAGCTCTGCTTCGGCTGATCGCCTCGGGGTGAGAATCCAGTGAGTAGTTGCGCTCAGGATATAACTGTCTTGGCTGCTCCCCGGGAGTGCTGTAAGCTGGGGGATTATCTTGTCAGCCTGGAGGAGTGGAGTATATAGAGCGCCGTTGCTCTCGCCCGCTTCCAAGCTGTGGGGGCTAAGATGTTGCGGGACACTTTCGGCCTCTGGTGGGCAAGCATCTGTGTCCTGGATTTCTCCCGTGATGTCAGGCAGGTCATCACCGATGTGAGTAAGGCACTGGATGAGTGAGTGAAACTGGGCATCCATACGCCTCTCCAGAGCTGCAAGTGCTCTTACCATTTGGTGCGCCATTTTCTGAGCTGGTTACCAGATCTAGCGTACTCCTCAAAGGTGGAAATCAGGTGGGAGTCTGGGGTCTAGTATGTCAAGTCCAGATCTATATGGGAGAGACAGTCTCTAGGACATTATCTGCAGCATGGGACTCCCACGTGGCAGGGAAAATGGCTGCTCCCAGACGTCCTGTGTATCAGTCTGCCCGTGAAATAGCAGTCGGTTCTTTCATGTGGCTGCTACCCAGTGTCTCAATGATTCCTGGTCTTCTCTTTAAGCTCAGGGGTAACTAAAGTGTAGATTAAAGCTGGGCTGAACTGTCTAGAGGGTTAAATTATAAGCTGTTACAGCAGAGCTGTATTATAGTGCGACCGTTCAGATCCCAGGTTAGCTCCGCCCCCCCTAAGGTTGCTTTTTAATGCCCGCTGGTATTACAAGTCTTGAAATGACAGGCTCACCGATCACTTTTTTGGCCAGACTCGAAAATACCACAAATTCACTTACGTCAATTGCGTATCCTATATTTTCAATGGGACTTGCATAACGCCGGTATTACGAGTCTAACCAAATGTGAGCCTCTCCTGTCAAGACTGATACCGCATTTAAAAGTCAGTAGTTAAGAGTTTTACACTACAACGCTGTAGCATAAAACTCTTAACTAAAGTGCTAAAAAGTACACTAACACCCATAGACTACCTATTAACCCCTAAACCGAGCCCCCCCCACATCGCAAACACTAAAATAAAATTATTAACCCCTAATCTGCCGAACCGGACTTCGCCGCCACTATAATAAACATATTAACCCCTAAACCACCGCACTCCCGCATCGCAAACACTAGTTAAATAGTATTAACCCCTAATCTGCCTGCCCTAACATTGCCAACACCTACCTACATTTATTAACCCCTAATCTGCCGCCCACAACATCGCCGTCACTATATTAAATGTATTAACCCCTAAACCTAAGTCTAACCCTAAACCTAACCCCCCCTAACTGAAATATAATTTTAATAAATCTAAATAAAATTACTGTCATTAACTAAATAATTCCTATTTAAAACCAAATACCTACCTGTAAAATAAACCCTAAGATAGCTACAATATAACTAATAGTTACATTGTATCTAGCTTAGGGTTTATTTTTATTTTACAGGCAACTTTGTATTTATTTTAACTAGGTACAATAGTTATTAAGTAGTTATTAACTATTTAATAACTACCTAGCTAAAATAAATACAAATTTACCTGTAAAATAAAACCTAACCTATGTTACAATTACACCTAACACTACACTATATTTAAGTTCATTACCTAAACTAAATACAATTAATTACAATTTAAATAAATTATCTAAAGTACGGAAAAAAAACTAAATTACAGAAAATAATAAAATAATTACAAGAATTTTAAACTAATTACACCTACTCTAATTCCCCTAACAAAATAAAAAAAAAACCCAAAATAAAAAAAGCCCTACCCTACACTAAATTACAAATAGCCCTTAAAAGGGCCTTTTGCAGGGCATTGCTCCACAGTAATCAGCTCTTTTACCTGTAAAAAAAGTACAACCCCCCAACATTAAAACCCACCACCCACACACCCAACCCTACTCTAAAACCCACCCAATACCCCCTTAATAAAACCTAACACTAACCCCTTGAAGATCACCCTACCTTGAGAAGTCTTCACCCAACCGGGCCGAAGTCCTCCACGAAGCCGGCAGAAGTGGTCCTCCAGACGGGCAGAAGTGGTCCTCCAGATGGGCAGAAGAGGTCCTCCAGACGGGCAGAAGTCTTCATCCAGACGGCATCTTCTATCTTCATCCATCCGGCTCCATTTTCAAGACATCCGACGCGGACCATCCTCTTCAAACGATGGCCGATTGAAGAATGAAGGTTCCTTTAAATGATGTCATCCAAGATGGCGTCCCTTCAATTCCGATTGGCTTATAGAATTCTATCAGCCAATCGGAATTAAGGTAGAAATAATCCTATTGGCTGATGCAATCAGCCAATAGGATTGAAGCTCAATCCTATTGGCTGATCCAATCAGCCAATAGGATTGAGCTGGCATTCTACTGGCTGATTGGATCAGCCTATAGAATGTGAGCTCAATCCTATTGGCTGATTGCATCAGCCCATAGGATTTTTTCTACCTTAATTCCGATTGGCTGATAGAATTCTATCAGCCAATAGGAACTGAAGGGACGCCATCTTGAATGACGTCATTTAAAGGAACCTTCATTCTTCAGTCGGCCGTCGTTTGAAGAGGATGCTCCGCGTCGGATGTCTTGAAGATGGAGCCGCTCCGCGTCGGATGGATGAAGATAGAAGATGCCGTCTGGATGAAGACTTCTGCTCGTCTAGAGGACCACTTCTGCCCGTCTGGAGGACCACTTCTGCCGGCTTCATGGAGGACTTTGGCCCGGTTGGGTGAAGACTTCTCAAGGTAGGGTGATCTTCAAGGGGTTAGTGCTAGGTTTTTTTAAGGGGGGATTGGGTGGGTTTTAGAGTTGGGTTGGTTGTGTGGGTGGTGGGTTTTAATGTTTGAGGGGTTGTAATTTTTTTTACAGGTAAAATAGCTGATTACTTTGGGGCAATGCCCCGCAAAAGGCCCTTTAAGGGCTATTTGTAATTTAGTGTAGGGTAGGGCTTTTTTTATTTTGGGGGGCTTTTTTATTTTGTTAGGGGGATTAGAGTAGGTGTAATTAGTTTAAAATTCTTGTAATTATTTTATTATTTTCTGTAATTTAGTGTTTTTTTTTCGTACTTTAGATAATTTTATTTAAATTGTAATTAATTGTATTTAGTATAGGTAATTAATTTAATTATAGTGTAGTGTTAGATGTAATTGTAACATAGGTTAGGTTTTATTTTACAGGTAAATTTGTATTTATTTTAACTAGGTAGTTATTAAATAGTTAATAACTATTTAATAACTATTGTACCTAGTTAAAATAAATACAAAGTTGCCTGTAAAATAAAAATAAACCCTAAGCTAGCTACAATGTAACTATTAGTTATATTGTAGCTAGCTTATGGTTTATTTTATAGGTAAGTATTTAGTTTTAAATAGGAATAATTTAGTTAATTGTAGTAATTTTATTTGGATTTATTAAAATTATATTTCAGATAGGGGGTGTTAGGTTTAGGGTTAGACTTAGGTTTAGGGGTTAATAACTTTATTATAGTGGCGGCGACGTTGTGGGCGGCAGATTAGGGGTTAATAAATGTAGTTAGGTTGCGGCGACATTGGGGGCGGCAGATTAGGGGTTAATAAATATAATGTAGGGTTTGACGATGTTGGGGGCATCAGATTAGGGGTTCATAAGTATAATGTAGGTGGCGGCGGTGTCCAGAGCAGCAGATTAGGGGTTAATAATATAATGCAGGTGTCGGCGATGTCGGGGCATCAGATTAGAGGTTAATAATTGTAAGATTAGGGGTGTTTAGACTTGGGGTTCATGTTAGGGTGTTAGGTGTAGACATAAAATGTATTTCCCCATAGAAATCAATGGGGATGCGTTAGGAGCTGTACGCTGCTTTTTTGCAGGTGTTAGGTTTTTTTTCAGCCGGCTCTCCCCCATTGATTCCTAAGGGGAAATCATGCACGAGCATGTTTAGCCAGCTCACTGCTACCGTAAGCAGCGCTGGTATTTAGGTGAGATGTGGAGCTAAATTTTGTTCTTCGCTTACTTTTTTGCGGTTAACGCCAGATTTGTAAAAACCCGTAATACCAGCGCTGTCTGCAAGTGAGCGGTGAGTTAAAACTGCTTGTTAGCACCACACCCCTGTTAACGCAAAACTCGTAATCTAGGTGTATGTGCTCACTCATGTGGAGTCATTTATGAGCCAGCACTTTTTGGTTAAAATGCATGTCTGACAAAAGAACTGAGATAAGGGGCAGTCTGCAGAAGCTTAGATAAAAGTTAATCACAGAGGTAAAAAGTATATTAATATAACCATGTTGATTATGCAAAACTGGGTGATGGGTAATAAAGGGATTATCTACTGTATCTTTTTAAACAATAAAAATTCTGGAGTAGACCGTCCCTTTAATGATACATATACCTGTATGTGCCTTTCACAGTGAACAAAGGGGTTACATGAATAGATCTTTACTGTAATCTTAAGAAGTGTCTTAAGGTTATATTTTGAGAACAGGTACTGTACTACTTAACACACAAAAAGGCCTTTTCAGAAGCTTTTCTGTTGAAAAGGCATTTGCGACTGTAGGCTTTTTACAAATCAAACAATATAGCTTTGCAAATTTGCGATTGATTGTGATCAACCCCTATATTAGTTGTTTTAATATTTAAGATATAAGTGTAAAGCTTTAGGGGCATATTTATCAAGCTCAGTATGGAGCTTGATGTCCCATGTTTCTGGCGAGCCTTCAGGCTCGCCAGAAACACAAGTTATGAAGCAGCGGTCTAAAGACCGCTGCTCCATAACCTGTCCGCCTGCTCTGAGGCGGCGGACAGACATCGGCAGAAATCAACCCGATCCAATACGATCGGGTTGATTGACACTGCTAGCGGGCGATTGACCGCGAATGTGCAGGGGGCGGCGTTGCATGAGCAGTTTACAAGAACTGCTGGTGCAATGATAAATTTATCGATATTTATGCAATATCGGATCATGTCCGCTCACACTTTCTTAAATAGGCCCCTTAGTTTCTATTAAAGGGACATGATACCCAAATGTTGAAACACTTGAAAGTGATGCAGCATAGCTGTAAAAAGCTGACTAGAAAATATCACCTGAACATCAAAAAAGAAAGATTTTACCTCAAAATGTCCTAAATATTCACACCCCATTGTAAAGGACTTTAAGCAGTAAATCAATATGCCTGATCCAGGATCTGCAAGGGAGCGAGCCTCATGCACACTCATGCTATTTCCCTATTCAGTTTAAGGAAGTTTACTATGAAATCTCATGTGATCACAGTAAAACAGCTGACTAGAAAATATCACCTGAACAACAAAAAAGAAAGATTTTACCTCAAAATGTCCTAAGTATTCACACCCCATTGTAAAGGACTTTAAGCAGCAAATCAGTATGCCTGACCCAGGATCTGCAAGGGAGCGAGCCTCATGCACACTCATGTTATTTCTCTATTCAGTTTAAGGAAGTTTACTATGAAATCTCATGTGATCACAGTAAAACAGTTCATGACCTCAACATTGCTGATGCTGATTGGCTGCAGTTCATTTATTCTTTTTTTTCATTTTATTCTTTTTTTTTTTACCTGAAGCTGGCAGTAACTGAAAGATAACTTTTTACACAGCACTTACTCTGGTGAGCTGAGGAAATTGAAAGGTAAAATATCTTCCTTCTTTTCATAGATGATGATAGATAGATGAGATCTTCAGGTGATATTTTCCTGTTACAGTTATGCTGCATCACTTTTAAGTGATTTAGCATATAAGTATTATGTCCCTTTAACTTATTAGTTTCTAGTAATGAGTGCCTCCATGTTTGTACTAGTTTTCTATTTATCTCTGTTTTCTGCTGAGAAGAATTATGGACAGATATAAATCAGGCAATAAAATAAAGTTTGTGCAAATAAGACTAAGTGGAAGCCTTATAGTCACATGGGGACCAAATTATCAATGTGCGGGCGGACATGATCTGCTGTAGCGGATCATGTCCTCTGCACATCGATAAATGCCAACAGCATACGCTGTCGGCATTTATGATTGCACAAACATTTCTAGTGAAATGCTTGTGCAATGCCCACCCCCTGCATATTCGCGTCCAATCGGCTGCTAGCAGGGTGTGTCAATCAACCTGATTGCTGACAGCCATCTCAGAGGTGGCGGACGAGTTAAGGAGCAGCGGTCTTATGACCTCTGCTTCTTAACCCCTGTTTCCGGCGAGCCTGAAGGCTCGCGCAGAAACAGTTAATTCGGGGCATGATAAATCGGCCCCATAGTCTTGGTTGAAAAGTCTTGTATTGCCTTTTTTTTATATCTGTCTCTAATTGTCTTCAGCAGGAGAGTGAGAAAAAGAGAAACCTTAAATTGAAGCATCTTAATAATGTACATTACTTATAAAAGCTCGTTGAAATTGAGAAAACCTAGAATTTTCAGTTAAATTACATGAAACAAAATAATGAAAGCCTACCACAAAGTTGTTTAACTACACATAATTAAATATTATGTATCACAATCTAATACTCTTTACTATCCCTTTAAGCTCAGTGACACCTTTAAGCACCATTGCAGCTTACAGTTGTACTTTAATTTCCTTCATTTATACCTCTATCTACATAGAAACTGCTCACAATCAAATACAAGTCTCCTCTCGCAGTTCCTTTTCACACTCAATCAAGCCTACGATTCTTTAAACCAGGGATGAGCAGCTGGGGACCCGTGGCCAAATACTTGCACTATAACATGCTACGTGTTTGGTGGAGTAATCATGGTAAATGGAGTAGTATTACAGCATTAAGAATAAGTAACTTTTATTTGGCACATAAAAAGTAACCATTAGTGAGAAGAACAAAACACCTGGGGCTACATTATGCCTTGGAGGCTCCCACTAGTGTATGAGATAAAAGCCCAATTTTTACCACCAGAAAACCCATATCCTTTATATTTTCTAATAAAAAGTTTTACTCCTTCTTTATCCAGATAACACACACTCTCCCTCTTGTACACATATGCAGATTTGGGTGATATTGGAAGCATTTCATAATATTGAACACCGTTAGCAAATTACATTGTTCATTGTCAGGAACTAGTAGTGCAGGGAATGAGCAGCAACAGCCATCAGACAACTATAGAATAATTTTACAAGCCTGGGGTCAAAACCAGAAGAGCAGTGTGAAACTAGGTATCAAAGCAGAGAGATAAAGCAGGCATGGAAAGGTCAGGGCACAGTTCCAAAGTTCATTAACCAGTAAATCAGTCCTTAAATGGCAGATCTTAGTGATAGCATAATTCAGAAACATAGCCAGGGTCAAGATCAAGGTAACAGGTCAGGAACAAGAATGCTTCAGTCTCCATATAAATAACCAAGAAATGAATGGGAGCTTGAGATGACCTTTTAACACCTCTCTTATAGGCTTGGCGCCAAGAACAAGGCCAAAGTCACTTCCACATAGCAAAAATATAAAAAGCACTATGGATATATAATTCCCAGGCTAATATTGTCTTTGAATGTGCCATTAAACACAGTCTCAAACCCTTATCTTCTGCACAATATATGGTCAAAGATAATATATCCATAATACTCCCAGCTCTTCCAGCAGAATCACGCATTTCACCAGTCTACATACGACCCATTGAATTCCAAGTTGACCACAAAAGCACCTTTTGCTCAGCTAGATCCTGGTAGTGCATTGTTTCTCCTTCAGCAAAGGATAAAATAAGAGAATGAAGCACATTTTACAATATAAGTGTACTGGAAATTGCTTAAAATTGTCTGCTATTTCTGAATCATGAAAGAAAATTTCTGGGTTTCATGTCCCAGAATTATGTTTGGCCAGAAAGATGAAAAAGACTCATAGAGGCCTATTTATGAAAGGTCTTGCGGACCTGATCCGACAGTGCAATACGCTCTCCGTATTCAGCATTGCACCAGCAGCTCACAAGAGCTGCTGGTGCAACGCCGCCCCCTGCTGACTCGCGGCCAATCGGCCGCCAGCAGGGGGGTGTCAATCAACCCCATCGTACTCGGATTGAATTGCGGCGATTCCTGTCCGCCTCATCAGAGGAGGCGGACAGGTTATGGAGCAGCGGTCTTTAGACCGCTGCTTCATAACTGGTGTTTCTGGCAAGTCTGAAGACTCGCCAGAAACACGGCCCTTCAAGCTCCATACGGAGCTTGATAAATGAGCCTCATAGACTAATATGGAAAAGACTCAAGACTAATATGTTTCCTTTGATTACTACAACTTGCTTGAAACTATTGCACATGTTATCAAGCATAACCCCACTTGGGATTTGTGTAGTTATCAGAAAATTTAAAGCCAGGTGACTTTATAAAACCTTTGGCTAATTGAATATTGCCTGACACAATAGATTTGGATGTCTACCCAACTAAGGGCTCATTTCCATAGAGCCATAAAAATTGGAGCCGTAAGCTACCAAAGTGGCCAACAGCTAAAAGTAGTTTACGGTTCCATTTTAGTTCCAGGTTTCCATTGAAATATTTTGCGCATTGAGTGCAGTCGCAAAAAGCTAAATTTTCCTCTTTTACACCTAGTTGGGCTGGGTGTAACTTTTTTCAGCCTCCAACAGTGTATTAATGGTTCAAGCTTTCAATGAAAACCTGGTATAAGTTATCACTAATACTTTCTATGGGACACAAAAATATTTTCGTCAGCCAGACATGTTAGCACTAGAATGCAGTGAAATCTAGATTTCAAGATGGCGGCACCCAAGAGGGAGGTGGGGAATAGCCTCAAAAACATGCTTATGAAATATCTTTAGTGTTCAATGTCTCTTTAATTGCAAGAACAACCACTAGGAAAATAACAGATAGGTGAAGCAAGAGACAATGGCTTGTGAACTAATGAAGATGTGTGTGAAGAGTTTTCAGGGCTTTTATCTGGACACATATTTCATGATAAAGAGACATTGGACACTAAGGGGACGATTTATCAAGCTACGTATGGAGTTTGATGCCCCTGTTTCCGCGCAAGCCTTCAGACTCGCCAGAAACAGAAGTTATGAAGCAGCAGTCTAAAGACCGCTGCTCCATAACTTGTCCACCTGCTCTGAGGTAGGGGACAGAAATCAACCCGATTGAATACGATCTGTTTGATTGACACCCCCTGCTAGCGGCCGCAAATCTGCAAGGGCAGCATTGCACCAGCAGTTCACAAGAACTGCTGGTGCAATGATAAATATCGACAGCGTATGCTACATCATATCATGTCCGCTCGCACTATGATAAATCTACCCCTATATATATATTTTTTATAAGAATAGTATTAAGGTTATTCCCAGTCTTCCTTATGGATGCTGTGCCACCATATTGAAATCTATGCTTCACTACATTCCAATGTTTTTTGAGTATGTGCAAACTGCAGTGTAACCTAGGTTAAAAAATGGCAGCACCCACAATAAGAGGAAGGTGCATTAAATGTTAACAGTGTTTAGTGTCCCTTTTAAGACACAGAGGCCCATTTATCAAGACCGCTGCTCCATAACCCTGTCCGCCTGCTCTGATGAGGCGGACAGGAATCACTGAGTACGATCGGGTTGATTGACACCTCCCTGCAGACTCGCAGCCAATCGGGTTGATTGACACCTCCCTGCAGACTCGGGTTGATTGACACCTCCCTGCAGACTCGCGGCTTCCCTGCAGACTGCTGTTTCTGGCGAGTCTGAAGACTCGCCAGAAACACGGGCCATCAAGCTTGATAGATAGGCCCCTCTATCTTTAGTTGTTGTTTTTTGTGCTCTAAAATGCAAATAGTCTTTTTATTTAAAAAACAACTATTACATTTCTGATTGCAGCACTGTACTATCTTTCTGATGGTACTATGTATACTAAAGTATTAAAATGATATAAAACTACCTTTAGGTACATGTATAAGCTGTATTATGACATGAAAATATTGCCTAAATTACATAAAATATTGTTGTTTACACTTGTCCCATTTTACAGATACAAATATACAAATATTCTGATATCCAAATTATTCAAAAAAACAAACCTTTTCCTGTCCCAAACTGTTTGGATAAAGGGTTTTGTACCTGTAATTGCACTTAATTAAAGGGACAGTGAACCCCAAAATTTTCTTTCACGATTTGGATAGAACATACAATTTAAATCAACTTTCCAATCTACTTTTATTATCAAATTTGCTTTATTCTCTTGTTATCCTTCGCTGAGAAACATGGCAGCTAGCTGAACACATCTAGTTAGCTAATTACAAAAGACAAATGTGTAAAGGCACCAATCAGCACTGGTGTAGGATATGTGCGTATTCTTTTTCAACAATGGATACTAACAGAATAAGCACATTTAAAAATAGAGGTGAATTTAAGTGTCTTAAAATGACATGCTCTATCCGAATCATGCAAGTTTAATTTTGACTTTCCTATCTCTTTAACCCCTTAATGACCACAGCACTTTTCCATTTTCTGTCCGTTTGGGACCAAGGCTATTTTTACATTTTTGGGGTGTTTGTATTTAGCTGTAATTTTCATCTTACTCATTTACTGTACCCACACATATTATATACCGTTTTTCTCGCCATTAAATGGACTTTCTAAAGATATCATTATTTTCATCATATCATATAATTTACAATAAAAAAAATGATAAAATATGAGGAAAAATGGAAAAAAACACACTTTTTCTAACTTTGACCCCCAAAATCTGTTACATATCTAAAACCACCAAAAAAAAACCATGCTAAATAGTTTCTAAATTTTGTCCTGAGTTTAGAAATACCCAATGTTTACATGTTCTTTGCTTTTTTTGCAAGTTATAGGGCCATAAATACAAGTAGCACTTTGCTATTTCCAAACCATTTTTCTTCCAAAATTAGCGCTAGTTACATTAGAACACTAATATCTTTCAGGAATCCCTGAATATCCCTTGACATGTATATATATTTTTTTAGTAGACATCCCAAAGTATTGATCTAGGCCAATTTTGGTATATTTCATACCACCATTTCACCGCCAAATGCGATCAAATACAAAAAATCGTTCACTTTTTCACAAATTTTTTCACAAACTTTCGGTTTCTCACTGAAATTATTTACAAACAACTTGTGCAATTATGGCATAAATGGTTGTAAATTCTTCTCTGGGATCCCATTTGTTCAGAAATAGCAGACATATATGGCTTTGGCGTTGCTTTTTGGTAATTAGAAGGCCGCTAAATGCCACTGCGCACCACAAGTGTATTATGCCCAGCAGTTAAGGGGTTAATTAGGGAACTTTTAGGGAGCTTGTAGGGTTAATTTTAGCTTTAGTGTAGTGTAGTAGACAACCCCAAGTATTGATCTAGGCACATTTTGGTATATTTCATGCCACCATTTCACCGCCAAATGCGATCAAATTAAAAAAAACGTAAAATTTTTCACAATTTTAGGTTTCTCACTGAAATCATTTACAAACAGCTTGTGCAATTATGGCACAAATGGTTGTAAATGCTTGTCTGGGATCCCCTTTGTTCAGAAATAGCAGACATATATGACTTTGGCGTTGCTTTCTGGTAATTAGAAGGCCGCTAAATCCTGCTGTGCCTCACACGTGTATTATGGCTAGCAGTGAAGGGGTTAATTATTGAGTTTGTAGGGAGCTTGCAGGGTTAATTTTAGCTTTAGTGTAGAGATCAGCCTCCCATCTGACACATCCCACCCCCTGATCCCTCCCAAACAGCTCCCTTCCCTCCCCCACCCCACAATTGTCCCTGCCATCTTAAGTACTGGCAGAAAGTCTGCCAGTACTAAAATAAAAGGGTTTTTAAAAAAAAAAAAAAATTTTTTAGCATACTTACATATGCTACTGTGTAGGATCCCCCCCTTAGCCCCCAACCTCCCTGATCCCCCCCAAAACCGCTCTCTAACCCTCCCCTCTGCCTTATTGGGGGCCA
Source organism: Bombina bombina (assembly GCF_027579735.1). Classification (NCBI taxonomy): domain Eukaryota; kingdom Metazoa; phylum Chordata; class Amphibia; order Anura; family Bombinatoridae; genus Bombina; species Bombina bombina. Next base: position 1,473,404,260 of record NC_069499.1, on the reverse strand, counting down.
TCTTGGGTACTGGCAGCTGTCTGCCAGTACCCAGTTTGCAATAAAAAGTGCTTTTTGTTTATCTTTTTTTTCTGTAGTGTAGCTTCCCCAACCCCCCCCCACCCCCCACAGACAAACCCCCACCACCTTGCTGATCGTATTTATTTTTTTTGACATTTTTGACTTTTTATTTTCAGCATTTTCTGTAGTGTAGCGGTTCCCACCCGCTCCCTCCCAGTGCACGCGCCCGCCCCCACCCTCCCGTGCACACGCGCGCGCCCGTGCGTGCCCCCAGCCACCCCCGCCCACAATCCCGCCCCCCTTCACATAACCAGGGCCATCGATGGCCGCCACCCGCCTCCCGGTCCGGCTCCCACCCACCAACGCAGCAAGCCACAGATCTCCGGTGCAGAGAGGGCCACAGAGTGATAATATAGTAACAAGCCAGCTGATGCCATCTAAGATCTGAACATACAGGTAAAACTAGAAAAATTTGAATATTGTGCAAAAGTTAATTTATTTCACTAATGCAACTTAAAAGGTGAAACTAATATATGAGATATACTCATTACATGCAAAGCGAGATAGTTCAAGCCGTGATTTGTCATAATTGTGATGATTGTGGCTTACAGCTCATAAAAACCCCAAATCCACAATCTCAGAAAATTAGAATAATGTGAAAAGGTGCAATATTCTAGGCTCAAAGTGTCCCACTCTAATCAGCTAATTAAGCCATAGCACCTGCAAAGGGTTCCTGAGCCTTTAAATGGTCTCTCAGTCTGGTTCAGTAGGAATCACAATCATGGGAAAGACTGCTGACCTGACAGTTGTGCAGAAAACCATCATTGACACCCTCCATAAGGAGGGAAAGCCTCAAAAGGAAAATGCAAAGTTGGATGTTCCCAAAGTGCTGTATCAAAGCACATTAATAGAAAGTTATGTGGAAGGGAAAAGTGTGGAAGAAAAAGGTGCACAAGCAGCAGGGATGACCGCAACCTGGAGAGGATTGTCAGGAAAAGGCCATTCAAAAGTTTTGGGGACTTTCACAAGAGCCACCACACACAGACGGATCCTGGACATGGGCTTCAAATGTCATATTCCTCTTGTCAAGCCACTCCTGAACAACAAACAACGTCAGAAGCGTCTTACCTGGGCTAAAGAAAAACAGACCTGGTCTGTTGCTCAGTGGTCCAAAGTCCTCTTTTCTGATGAGAGCAAATTTTGCATCTCATTTGGAAACCAAGGACCCAGAGTATGGAGGAAGAATGGAGAGGCACACACTGCAAGATGCTTGAAGTCCAGTGTGAAGTTTCCACAATCTGTGTTGATTTGGGTAGCCATGTCATCTGCTGGTGTTGGTCCACTGTGCTTCATTAAGTCCAGGGTCAATGCATCCGTCTACCAGGAGATTTTGGAGCACTTCATGCTTCCTTCCGCAGATGAGCTCTATGGGGATGATGACTTCATTTTCCAGCAGGACTTGGTACCTGCCCACACTGCCAAAAGCACCAAAACCTGGTTCAATGACCGTGGGATTACTGTGCTTGATTGGCCAGCAAACTCGCCTGACCTGAACCCCATAGAGAATCTATGGGGCATTGCCAAGAGAAAGATGAGAGACATGAGACCGAACAATGCAGAAGAGCTGAAGGCCGCTATTGAAGCATCCTGGTCTTCCATAACGCCTCAGCAGTGCCACAGGCTGATAACTTCCATGCCACGCCGCATTGAGGCAGTAATTGCTGCAAAAGGGGCCCAAACCAAGTACTTGGTACATAAAGTATGCATGCTTACACTTTTCAGCGGTCCGATATTGTTCTACAGGTATGTACAATCCATGTTTTATTGATTGCATGTAATATTCTAATTTTCTGAGATTGTGGATTTGAGGTTTTCATGAGCTGTAAGCCATAATCCTCACAATTATGACAAATCACGGCCTGAACTATCTTGCTTTGCATGTAATGAGTCTCTCATATATTAGTTTCACCTTTTAAGTTGCATTAGTGAAATAAATTAACTTTTGCACGATATTCTAATTTTTCGAGTTTCACCTGTATATGTTAAATTTTATTTTCAGCAGTTGTTAAATGCATTCTTCCTTTATTTTCCTTTAAAGATTTACAGTTGAGCTTCAAAAATGTTAATACATTTGCTGTAAAAATTAACTAATTCAAAGATAATATGTTACAATCATGTGTGACATTAAAGTCAATTATTGTGTAGAATGTTATGAAGTGAGATATCTGGATAGTACAGCATGATATACTTCAGATTCTGGGAACAGTTGAAAAAACTATTTTTAGATTTAAATTAAAGGAAAAGTGTTCTGCAAAATTTGTAGAGGGGTAATAGAGAGCAATAGGAGGAATAATGAAGAGTATATAGAGCAGTACAAGTGATGGTGTGGATCAGTAGGAAACATAATATATATTGGAGTATATAAAGCAATAGTAAGAGATATGAAGGATTATATGTTGCACTATTAAGAATTCTCGTATGCTTATAACTTCACAGCAAGCAATATCTTTTCCATTTTATGCAGCCAAGCCACACATTTCCCTGGCTCTCCATTTACTAAATGTCAGCGCATTAATGGCTCTCGGAATCCTGTGCACTGTGCATACACATAATAAAGTTATACAATCTGCTCCTCGCTGCCCCCATTAGCACATACCTGCCATCTATAGGGACGACACTAAGCCCCCTCGCTGTACCTGCTGACAGGCTGATGGATTGCACCTTTACCCTGAACACAAAACCTCTCATTTGTGAATTCCAAATAAAATCATCTCCGCCAACGACGGAGAGAGGGGGAAAAAAAACACTAATTATTTTCTCATAACCACTCTCCCAAACCTTCGGTTCAAATTTTCAAAGCTTTCAGTTACTGTGACAGAAAATAGAATCCACTTTCTTTTTTTATTTCATTCACAGTCTGCACACAGAGTTCTAACCTCCCCTTTAACATTTTAATTCCCAGAGATGACTCTTTACTATGAAAAGGTTTGTTGGATCCACTAGAACAGGGAGGTTTAACCTGTAATGTGTTCTACCTCCATACTGCCAGCCGACTGCAGCCTGGTTTAATATTGCTGTGGGGGGCACCTCTTGTCTTAAAGATGCAAAACCAGTGGGAAAAAAGGGGAAGTCTCTTTCTTTAAAGGAATAAATATTCACTGACAACAATGATAAAGGAAGCTTTTGTATATAAAGCAATAACTGAAAAAGAAAGGGGTCATTTGTAGTGTTGGCACTTTGAGATACCTAAGTTTGCTTTCTGTAGAAATTTAGGAACTAAAAAAGCTTTTGCCATTGTTGCACAAAGACTTGGCAAATTATTTCTAATTTGTTTTTTTAAAAAGGGTCAATGGCAGAAAAAAATGTTTTATACCCTAAAACCAGTCTGCTTGCCCCCATAATCAGACCCTCCCATTGTCCCTCTTATTTTGTCTCTTGGAGATCAGTAACACATTCCCTAGATCAGGCAGGTTTGCCCTGATAAAAACTGCCTATGCCCCCAAATCAGAACTGTTTATCCCCATGTCAGTCATGCCTGTCACACTAAAGCAAACTTGTCCCTATGAACTCCACGTACTAAGTAGCATAAGCTGTTTTTGAGCCCTTGTGGGGGTGAACCTGCTTCTCACAATGTTTGATGACCACTGCTTCTTACATTCTCCAATTGAAATCACCCCAAAAAGACACTCACTTGGGGCGTCTGACAGAGGACAGCATTACACACTCAAGCAAGTGTGTAGTGGTACATACGGGCAGCAGACATGCAGGGTCCACTGTCATTCGATGCCAAGCCGTGTAGATAGGTTCTCAAGTTGAGAACCTTGTCCGCACAGCCATTGGTACATGGGGCCCTATGGGCTAGAGCGCTCTATTCCCTATATAATCAATACCTTTCCTCAAATGAGAGTTGCTTATCACCCAGATAATGATCTGTTGTCTTTGTTTAGAATAGAACTGCTTCACTGGCTAGAACTGTAACTTCTCCCAGTCAGATCTAAGTGATTAGGTCAAACTGCAACAGGTCCTTATCTGCCTGTGTCCTCTCATCATTTATTGTTCCACCAACATCTGCCCACCATAATCTCTCTCCCGAGTGCAGTTCCACAATTTTGTTTTTGACAAGTAATATTAAAAACTGGAGGAGTGGACACGATTGGCATCTAATTTATTGCGTGCCTGTAAACAGGCAAATTTGACTATTTACAGGTGCACGATAAATATCCAGCCATTACAAGTAGCTTGTTGATGCTATTATCTCTGGTTAATTTTAAACATTTCCCCCCAAAAAACTGTATGGTGCCTTTTTAAAAAAAAAAAAAAAAAAAAGGAGCATCTTTCATTTTTAAAATAATAACTGCACTAAGCAGTTTTTAGGGGTGTGAGGTGTTAGAAAAAAAAACGGCAGTGAAAAATGTACATTGAGGTCTAAGGGGACTATGTGTTCCCAGTAAATATATACATATTAACGTAATATATATACATAAATATATACATATTAACACTTAAATATATACATATATATTTAAGTGTTAATATGTGGATATACACATATAAACACATAAATATATATATTTTACATTTGCTGCCCATCGCTGCGTGACTTACCACCTTCGCTGCGCTAGGTTCTCTGCCGTGTCTCAGGGCATGAGAACGAGGCTCCCATTGGAAGTGTGTTCTCCTGAGCGCAAAGCTTCACTGCAATTTTGCGCTCCACTCGTATTCTGGCACTTAGTGTTTAATTTTCCTTTAAAATGTTAATAAACAAGGCTTTAAACAATTGCTTGTGTGTGTTTTTTCCAAACTCTATAATTAAAAGAAGGGGTTCTTCTCATATAAATTAGGCCCTTAGGGTATAGTTATATAACTTTTATTTGTACTCTGAGCCTTTAATCAATTAAATGCAAATTTATTCACACCACACCATTACCACAGGGTTTCCCTTAGCTATTAAAACTTATAAAATACCTTTACTTTAAAGAGGGGTTTCTTGGCTGTAAAACAAGGGGTCTTGAGAGTTTCTAGGCCTGTTATCGGTGCTTAGAGACCCCCTCATAAAAAAATTAATTACATTTTTAATAGACAAGGTTGCCTCTATCCTCAGATCATCCTTATCTCTATTCTCAGACCATCCTTGTCTCTATCCTCAGACCATCCCTGCCTCTTTCCTCAGACCATCCCTGGCTTTATGTTCAGACCATCCTTGCCTCTATGCACAGACCATCCCTGCCTCTATGCTCAGACCATCCCTGCCTCTATCCTCAGACCATTCCTGGCTCTATCCTCAGACCATCTCTATCCCTGCCTCTATCCTCAAACCATTCCTGCCTCTATCCTCAGACCATTCCTGCCTCTATCCTCAGGCCATCCCTGGCTCTATCCTCAGACCATCCCTTTCTCTATCCTCAGACCATCCCTGGCTTTATGTTCAGATCAACCCTGGCTCTATCCTCAGACCATCCCTCTCTATGTTCAGACCATCCCTGTCTCTATGTTCAGACCATCCTTGGCTCTATCCTCAGACCATCCCTGGCTCTATCCTCAGACCATCTGAAATATGCATTCTATACTACCACTAACGAATGAAATTGCTCGATACTTGTGTCATTGTTCACTCATCAGAACTTGTAAGTGCCATTTGTTACATTGTGTATTATACTTTGAAAGTATGTATATGTTAAAACTTATAAAATACCTTCACTTTAAAGAGGGGTTTCTTGGCTATAAAACAAGGTGTCTTGAGGGTCTCTAGGCCTGTTATTAGTGCCTAGAGACCCCCTCATAAAAAAATTACTTACGTTTTTAATGGACAAGGTTGCCTCTATTCTCAGACCATCCCTGTCTCTATATTCAGACCATCCCTACCTCTATCCTCAGACCATCTCTGTCTTTATCCTCAGGCCATCACTGCCTCTATGTTCAGACCATCCCTGCCTCTATGTTCAGACCATCCCTGCCTCTATCCTCATACCATCCCTGCCTCTATGCTCAGACCATCCCTGCCTCTATCCTCATACCACCCCTGCCTCTATCCTCAGACCATCCCTGCCTCTATGCTCAGACCATCCTTGCCTCTATATTCAGACCATCCCTGCCTCTATGTTCAGACCATCCCTGCCTCTATCCTCAGACCATCCCTGCCTCTATGCTCAGACCATCCTTGCCTCTATGTTCAGACCATCCTTGCCTCTATGTTCAGACCATCCTTGCCTCTATGTTCAGACCATCCTTACCTCTATGTTCAGACCATCCCTGCCTCTATCCTCATACCATCCCTGCCTCTATGCTCGGACCATCCCTGCCTCTGTGCTCAGACCATCCCTACCTCTGTGCTCAAACTATCCCTGCCTCTATCCTCAGACCATCCCTGTCTCTATCCTCAGACCATCAGTGTCTCTATCCTCAGACCATCCCTGCCTCTATCCTAAGTCTATCCCTGTCTCTATCCTCAGGCCAGCCCTGGCTCTATGTTTAGGTTTAATCCATCCCTGACTCTATCCTCAGACCATCCCTGTCTCTATCCGCAGACCATCCCTGGCTTTATGTTCAGAAAATCTATGCCTCTATGTTCAGACCATCCCTGTCTCTATGCTCAGACCATCCCTGCCTCTATGTTCAGACCATCCCTGCCTCTATGCTCAGACAATCCCTGCCTCTATCCTCAGACCATCTCTATCCCTGCATCTATCCTCAGACCATCCCTGGCTCTATGTTCAGACCATCCCTGGCTCTATGTTCAGATCATCCCTGGCTCTATCCTCAGACAATACCTGGATCTATCATCAGACCACCCCTGCCTCTATGCTCAGACCACCCTTGCCTCTATGTTAAGACCATCCCTGCCTCTATGTTCAGACCATCCCTGCCTCTGTGCTCAGACCATCCCTGCCTCTGTGCTCAGACCATCCCTCTATCTATCCTCAGACCATCCCTGTCTCTATCCTCAGACCATCAGTGTCTCTATCCTCAGACCATCCCTGCCTCTATCCTAAGACTATCCCTGTCTCTATCCTCAGGCCAGCCCTGGCTCTATGTTTAGGTTTAGGCCATCCCTGACTCTATCCTCAGACCATCCCTGTCTCTATCTGCAGACCATCCCTGTCTTTATGTTCAGAACATCTATGCCTCTATGTTCAGACCATCCCTGTCTCTATGCTCAGACCATCCCTGACTCTATGTTCAGACCATCCCTGCCTCTATGCTCAGACAATCCCTGCCTCTATCCTCAGACTATCTCTATCCCTGCATCTATCCTCAGACCATCCCTGGCTCTATGTTCAGACCATCCCTGGCTCTATGTTCAGATAATCCCTGGCTCTATCGTCAGACAATACCTGGATCTATCATCAGACCACCCCTGCCTCTATGCTCAGACCACCCTTGCCTCTATGTTCAGACCATCCCTGCCTCTATGTTCAGACCATCCCTGCCTCTATCCTCATACCATCCCTGCCTCTATGCTCAGACCATCCCTGCCTCTATCCTCAGACCATCCCTGGCTTTATGTTCAGAACTTCTATGCCTCTATGTTCAGACCATCCTTGTCTCTATCCTCATACCATCCCTGCCTCTATGCTCAGACCATCCCTGCCTCTATACTCAGACCATCCCTGCCTCTATGCTCAGACCACCCTTGCCTCTATGTTCAGACCATCCCTGCCTCTATGTTCAGACCATCCCTGCCTCTATCCTCATACCATCCCTGCCTCTATGCTCAGACCATCTCTGCCTCTATCCTCAGACCATCCCTGTCTCTATCCCCAGACCATACCTGTCTCTATCCTCAGACCATCCCTGTCTCTATCCTCAGGCCAGCCCTGGTTCTATGTTTAGACCATCCCTGGCTCTATCCTGAGACCATCCCTGGCTCTATCCTCAGACCATCCCTGTCTCTATCCTCAGACCATCCCTGCCTCTATGCTCAGACCATCCCTGCTTCTATGCTCAGACCATCCCTGGCTCTATCCTCAGACCATCCCTGCCTCTATGCTCAGACCATCCCTGCCTCTATTCTCAGACCATCCCTGCCTCTATCCTCAGACCATCCCTTGCTCTATCATCAGACCATCTAAAATATACATTCTATACTTTCACTAACAAATGAAATTGCTCGATACTTGTGTCATTGATCACTCATCAGAATTTGTAAGTGCCATTTGTTACATTATATGCTCAGACAATACCTGGATCTATCATCAGACCACCCCTGCCTCTATGCTCAGACCACCCTTGCCTCTATGTTCAGACCATCCCTGCCTCTATGTTCAGACCATCCCTGCCTCTGTGCTCAGACCATCCCTGCCTCTGTGCTCAGACCATCCCTGCCTCTATCCTCAGACCATCCCTGTCTCTATCCTCAGACCATCAGTGTCTCTATCCTCAGACCATCCCTGCCTCTATCCTAAGACTATCCCTGTCTCTATCCTCAGGCCAGCCCTGGCTCTATGTTTAGGTTTAGGCCATCCCTGACTCTATCCTCAGACCATCCCTGTCTCTATCCGCAGACAATCCCTGGCTTTATGTTCAGAACATCTATGCCTCTATGTTCAGACCATCCCTGTCTCTATGCTCAGACCATCCCTGCCTCTATGTTCAGACCATCCCTGAATCTATGCTCAGACAATCCCTGCCTCTATCCTCAGACCATCTCTATCCCTGCATCTATCCTCAGACCATCCCTGGCTCTATGTTCAGACCATCCCTGGCTCTATGTTCAGATCATCCCTGGCTCTATCCTCAGACAATACCTGGATCTATCATCAGACCACCCCTGCCTCTATGCTCAGACCACCCTTGCCTCTATGTTCAGACCATCCCTGCCTCTATGTTCAGACCATCCCTGCCTCTATCCTCATACCCTCCCTGCCTCTATGCTCAGACCATTCCTGCCTCTATCCTCAGACCATCCCTGGCTTTATGTTCAGAACTTCTATGCCTCTATGTTCAGAACATCCTTGTCTCTATCCTCATACCATACCTGCCTCTATGCTCAGACCATCCCTGCCTCTATACTCAGACCATCCCTGCCTCTATGCTCAGACCACCCTTGCCTCTATGTTCAGACCATCCCTACCTCTATGTTCAGACCATCCCTGCCTCTATCCTCATACCATCCCTGCCTCTATGCTCAGACCATCCCTGCCTCTATCCTCAGACCATCCCTGTCTCTATCCTCAGACCATACCTATCTCTATCCTCAGACCATCCCTGTCTCTATCCTCAGGCCAGCCTTGGTTCTATGTTTAGACCATCCCTGGCTCTATCCTGAGACCATCCCTGGCTCTATCCTCAGACCATCCCTGTCTCTATCCTCAGACCATCCCTGCCTCTATGCTCAGACCATCCCTGCTTCTATGCTCAGACCATCCCTGGCTCTATCCTCAGACCATCCCTGCCTCTATGCTCAGACCATCCCTGCCTCTATTCTCAGACCATCCCTGCCTCTATCCTCAGACCATCCCTTGCTCTATCCTCAGACCATCTAAAATATACATTCTATACTATCACTAACAAATTAAATTGCTCGATACTTGTGTCATTGATCACTCATCAGAACTTGTAAGTGCCATTTGTTACATTGTGTATTATACTTTGAAAGTATGTATATGTTAAAACTTATAAAATACCTTTACTTTAAAGAGGGGTTTCTTGGCTATAAAACAAGGTGTCTTGAGGGTCTCTAGGCCTGCTATCAGTGCCTAGAGACTCCCTCAAGAAAACATAAATTATGTTTTTAATAGACAAGGTTGCTCTATCCTCAGACCATCCCTATTTCTATCCTCAGACCATCCCTGTCTCTATCTTCAGACCATCCCTACCTCTATCATCAGACCATCCCTGTCTCTATCCTCAGGCCAGCCCTAGCTCTATGTTTAGACCAACCCTGGCTCTATGTTTAGACCATCCCTTTCTCTATCCTCAGACCATCCCTGTCTCTATCCTCAGACCAACCCTGTCTATATTCTCAGAACATCCCTGGCTTTATGTTCAGACCATCCCTGTCTCTGTCCTCATACCATCCCTGTCTCTATCCTCAGACCAACCCTGTCTCTATTCTCATACCATCCCTGACTCTATCATCATACCATCCCTGTCTCTATCCTCAGACCAACCTTGTCTATATCCTCAGAATATCACTGCCTCTATCCTCATACCATCCCTGCCTCTATGCTCAGACAATCCCTGCCTCTATGCTCAGGCCATCCCTGCCTCTATCCTCAGACCATCCCTGCTTCTATCCTCAGACCATCCCTGCCTCTATCCTTAGACCATCCCTGCCTCTATCCTCATACCAATTTTGCCTCTATCCTCAGACCATCCCTGCCTCTATGCTCAGACCATCCCTGCCTCTATCCTCAGACCATCCCTGCCTCTATGCTCAGACCATCCCTGCCTCTATCCTCAGACCATCCCTGCCACTATCCTCAGACCATCCCTGCCTCTATACTCAGACCATCCCTGCCTCTATCCTCAGACCATCAATGTCTCTATCCTCAGACCATCCTCATCTCTATCCTCAGACCATCCCTGCCTCTATCCTCAGACCATACCTGTCTCTATCCACAGACCATCCCTCGCTTTATGTTCAGACCATCCCTGCCTCTATGCTCAGACCACCCTGCCTCCATCCTCATACCATCCTTGCCTCTATGCTCAGACCATCCCTGCCTCTATGCTCAGACCATCCTTGCCTCTATGCTCAGACCATCCTTGCCTCTATGTTCAGACCATCCCTGCCTCTATCCTCATACCATCCCTGCCTCTATGCTCAGACCATCCCTGCCTCTATGCTCAGACCATCTTTTCCTCTATGTTCAAACCATCCCTGCCTCTATCCTCATACCATCCCTGCCTCTATCCTAATACCATCCCTGCCTCTATGCTCAGACCATCCCTGGCTCAATCATCATACCATCCCTGCCTCTTGCTCAGACCATCCCTGCCTCTATCCTCAGACCATCCCTGTCTCTATCCTCAGGCCAGCCATGGTTCTATGTTTAGACCATCCCTGGCTCTATCCTCAGACCATCCCTGGCTTTATGTTCAGACCATCCCTGGCTATACCCTTAGACCATCCCTGTCTCTATCCTCAGACCATCCCTGGCTTTATGTTCAGACCATCCCTACCTCTATGTCTAGACCATCCCTGCCTCTATGCTCAGACCATCCTTGCCTCTATGCTCAGAACATCCTTGCCTCTATGCTCAGACCATCCCTGCCTCTATCCTCAGACCATCCCCATCTCTATCCTCAGACCATCCCTGCCTCTATCCTCGGACCATACCTGTCTCTATCCACAGACCATACCTGTCTCTATCCTCAGACCATCCCTGTCTCTATCCTCAGGCCAGCCCTGGTTCTATGTTTAGACCATCCCTGGCTTTATCCTCAGGCCAGCCCTGGTTCTATGTTTAGACCATCCCTGGCTCTATCCTGAGACCATCCCTGGCTCTATCCTCAGACCATCCCTGTCTCTATCCTCAGACCATCCCTGCCTCTATGCTCAGACCATCCCTGCCTCTATGCTCAGACCATCCCTGCTTCTATGCTCAGACCATCCCTGGCTCTATCCTCAGACCATCTCTGCCTATATGCTCAGACCATCCCTGGCTCTGTTTTCAGACTATCCCTTTCTCTATCTTCAGACCATCCATTGCTCTATGTTCAGACCATCCTTGTCTCTATCCTCAGACAATCCCTGGCTCTATCCTCAGACCATTCCTGGCTCTATCCTCAAACCATTCCTGGCTCTATTCTCATACCATCCCTGCCTCTATGCTCATACCATCCCTGCCTCTATCCTCAGACCATGTCTGCCTCTATTCTCAGATCATGTCTGCCTCTATGCTCAGACCATCCTTGCCTTATATCCTCAGACCATCCCTGGCTCTCTATCCTCAGACCATTCCTGACTCTATCCTCAGAACATCCCTGCCTGTAACCTAAGACCATCCCTGTCTCTATTCTAAGTCAATCCTTGCCTCTATCCCCTGTGTGGATCTGCTTAGCTGTAGATAAGATCTGCTTCTATCTGAAAGGTCTCAAGTGAGCATGTCCCATTTCATCCCTGCTTTAATTCCCAGTGAAAATCTGCCTTTACCACCGATCAGTCTTGTCTCTCTCCACAGATCTGACCTCCCTCTCTTCCCTGTGCAGACCTGTCTGGTTCCCCGATGAACCTTGTGTCTAGATAATTTTGCCTTCAGATAAGATCTGCCTTCAAGACCTGAACCATCATGTTCCCTCTAAAGACTATACATGCTTGTTTCACAAGATAAGAGCTAGCTCCATCCTTTCAGTCAGACTCAACTATATCCCAGAACAGACTGATTTTTATATACAAAATCAAACCAGCTATCTCTGCTCTGAAGTGTTGTAAAACCAAATACTTTTTTTAATTGTTTCTCTGTTACAAGTGTTTGCTGACTCAATGCCATTTGTTACATTGTGTATTATACTTTGAAAGTATGTATATGTTAAAACTTATAAAATACCTTTACTTTAAAGAGGGGTTTCTTGGCTATAAAACAAGGTGTCTTGAGGGTCTCTAGGCCTGTTATCAGTGCCTAGAGACTCCCTCAAAAAAACATAAATTATGTTTTTAATAGACAAGGTTGCTCTATCCTCAGACCATCCCTATTTCTATCCTCAGACCATCCCTGTCTCTATCTTGAGACCATCCCTACCTCTATCATCAGACCATCCCTGTCTCTATCCTCAGGCCAGCCCTAGCTCTATGTTTAGACCATCCCTGGCTCTATGTTTAGACCATCCCTTTCTCTATCCTCAGACCCTCCCTGTCTCTATCCTCAGACCAACCCTGTCTATATTCTCAGACCATCCCTGGCTTTATGTTCAGACCATCCCTGTCTCTGTCCTCATACCATCCCTGTCTCTATCCTCAGACCAACCCTGTCTCTATTCTCATACCATCCCTGATTCTATCATCATACCATCCCTGTCTCTATCCTCAGACCAACCTTGTCTATATCCTCAGAATATCACTGCCTCTATCCTCATACCATCCCCGCCTCTATGCTCAGACAATTCCTGCCTCTATGCTCAGGCCATACCTGCCTCTATCCTCAGACCATCCCTGCCTTTATCCTCATACCATCCCTGCCTCTATCCTCAGTCCATCCCTGCCTCTATCCTCAGACCATCCCTGCTTCTATCCTCAGACCTTTACTTTAAAGAGGGGTTTCTTGGCTATTAAACAAGGTGTCTTGAGGGTCTCTAGGCCTGTTATCAGTGCCTAGAGACTCCCTCAAAAAAACATAAATTATGTTTTTAATAGACAAGGTTGCTCTATCCTCAGACCATCCCTATTTCTATCCTCAGACCATCCCTGTCTCTATCTTGAGACCATCCCTACCTCTATCATCAGACCATCCCTGTCTCTATCCTCAGGCCAGCCCTAGCTCTATGTTTAGACCAACCCTGGCTCTATGTTTAGACCATCCCTTTCTCTATCCTCAGACCCTCCCTGTCTCTATCCTCAGACCAACCCTGTCTATATTCTCAGACCATCCCTGGCTTTATGTTCAGACCATCCCTGTCTCTGTCCTCATACCATCCCTGTCTCTATCCTCAGACCAACCCTGTCTCTATTCTCATACCATCCCTGATTCTATCATCATACCATCCCTGTCTCTATCCTCAGACCAACCTTGTCTATATCCTCAGAATATCACTGCCTCTATCCTCATACCATCCCCGCCTCTATGCTCAGACAATTCCTGCCTCTATGCTCAGGCCATACCTGCCTCTATCCTCAGACCATCCCTGCCTTTATCCTCATACCATCCCTGCCTCTATCCTCAGTCCATCCCTGCCTCTATCCTCAGACCATCCCTGCTTCTATCCTCAGACCTTTACTTTAAAGAGGGGTTTCTTGGCTATAAAACAAGGTGTCTTGAGGGTCTCTAGGCCTGTTATCAGTGCCTAGAGACTCCCTCAAAAAAACATAAATTATGTTTTTAATAGACAAGGTTGCTCTATCCTCAGACCATCCCTATTTCTATCCTCAGACCATCCCTGTCTCTATCTTGAGACCATCCCTACCTCTATCATCAGACCATCCCTGTCTCTATCCTCAGGCCAGCCCTAGCTCTATGTTTAGACCATCCCTGGCTCTATGTTTAGACCATCCCTTTCTCTATCCTCAGACCATCCCTGTCTCTATCCTCAGACCAACCCTGTCTATATTCTCAGACCATCCCTGGCTTTATGTTCAGACCATCCCTGTCTCTGTCCTCATACCATCCCTGTCTCTATCCTCAGACCAACCCTGTCTCTATTCTCATACCATCCCTGATTCTATCATCATACCATCCCTGTCTCTATCCTCAGACCAACCTTGTCTATATCCTCAGAATATCACTGCCTCTATCCTCATACCATCCCTGCCTCTATGCTCAGACAATTCCTGCCTCTATGCTCAGGCCATCCATGCCTCTATCCTCAGACCATCCCTGCCTCTATCCTCATACCATCCCTGCCTCTATCCTCAGTCCATCCCTGCCTCTATCCTCAGACCATCCCTGCTCTATCTTCAGGCCAGCCCTGGTTCTATGTTTAGACAATCCCTGGCTCTATCCTGAGACCATCCCTGGCTCTATCCTCAGACCATCCCTGGCTCTATCCTCAGACCATCCCTGCCTCTATCCTCAGACCATCCCTGCCTCTATCCTCATACCATCCCTGCCTCTATCCTCAGACCATCCCTGCCTCTATGCTCAGACCATCCCTGCCTCTATCCTCAGACCATCCCTGCCTCTATGCTCAGACCATCCCTGCCTCTATCCTCAGACCATCCCTGCCACTATCCTCAGACCATCCCTGCCTCTATACTCAGACCATCCCTGCCTCTATCCTCAGACCATCAATGTCTCTATCCTCAGACCATCCTCATCTCTATCCTCAGACCATCCCTGCCTCTATCCTCAGACCATACCTGTCTCTATCCACAGACCATCCCTCGCTTTATGTTCAGACCATCCCTGCCTCTATGCTCAGACCACCCTGCCTCCATCCTCATACCATCCCTGCCTCTATGCTCAGACCATCCCTGCCTCTATGCTCAGACCATCCTTGCCTCTATGCTCAGACCATCCTTGCCTCTATGTTCAGACCATCCCTGCCTCTATCCTCATACCATCCCTGCCACTATGCTCAGACCATCCCTGCCTCTATGCTCAGACCATCTTTTCCTCTATGTTCAAACCATCCCTGCCTCTATCCTCATACCATCCCTGCCTCTATCCTCATACCATCCCTGCCTCTATGCTCAGACCATCCCTGGCTCAATCATCATACCATCCCTGCCTCTTGCTCAGACCATCCCTGCCTCTATCCTCAGACCATCCCTGTCTCTATCCTCAGGCCAGCCCTGGTTCTATGTTTAGACCATCCCTGGCTCTATCCTCAGACCATCCCTGGCTCTATCCTCAAACCATCGCTGGCTTTATGTTCAGACCATCCCTGGCTATACCCTTAGACCATCCCTGTCTCTATCCTCAGACCATCCCTACCTCTATGTTCAGACCATCCCTGCCTCTATGCTCAGACCATCCTTGCCTCTATGCTCAGACCATCCTTGCCTCTATGCTCAGACCATCCCTGCCTCTATCCTCAGACCATCCCCATCTCTATCCTCAGACCATCCCTGCCTCTATCCTCAGACCATACCTGTCTCTATCCACAGACCATCCATGGCTTTATGTTCAGACCATCCCTGCCTCTATGCTCAGACCACCCTGCCTCTATCCTCATACCATCCCTGCCTCTATGCTCAGACCATCCCTGCCTCTATGCTCAGACCATCCCTGCCTCTATGCTCAGACCACCCTGCCTATATGCTCAGACCATCCCTGGCTCTGTTTTCAGACTATCCCTTTCTCTATGTTCAGACCATCCTTGTCTCTATCCTAAGACAATCCCTGGCTCTATCCTCAGACCATTCCTGGCTCTATCCTCAAACCATTCCTGGCTCTATTCTCATACCATCCCTGCCTCTATGCTCATACCATACCTGCCTCTATCCTCAGACCATGTCTGCCTCTATTCTCAGACCATGTCTGCCTCTATGCTCAGACCATCCTTGCCTCTATCCTCAGACCATCCCTTGCTCTCTATCCTCAGACCATTCCTGGCTCTATCCTCAGAACATCCCTGCCTCTATGCTCAGACCATCCCTGCCTCTATGCTCAGACCATCCCTGCCTCTATGCTCAGACCACCCTGCCTATATGCTCAGACCATCCCTGGCTCTGTTTTCAGACTATCAATTTCTCTATCTTCAGACCATCCATTGCTCTATGTTCAGACCATCCTTGTCTCTATCCTCAGACAATCCCTGGCTCTATCCTCAGACCATTCCTGGCTCTATCCTCAAACCATTCCTGGCTCTATTCTCATACCATCCCTGCCTCTATGCTCATACCATCCCTGCCTCTATCCTCAGACCATGTCTGCCTCTATTCTCAGACCATGTCTGCCTCTATGCTCAGACCATCCTTGCCTCTATCCTCAGACCATCCCTGGCTCTCTATCCTCAGACCATTCCTGGCTCTATCCTCAGAACATCCCTGCCTGTAACCTAAGACCATCCCTGCCTCTATTCTAAGTCAATCCTTGCCTCTATCCCCTGTGTGGATCTGCTTAGCTGTAGATAAGATCTGCTTCTATCTGAAAGGTCTCAAGTGAGCATGTCCCATTTCATCCCTGCTTTAATTCCCAGTGAAAATCTGCCTTTACCACCGATCAGTCTTGTCTCTCTCCACAGATCTGACCTCCCTCTATTCCCTGTGCAGACCTGTCTGGTTCCCCGATGAACCTTGTGTCTAGATAATTTTGCCTTCAGATAAGATCTGCCTTCAAGACCTGAACCATCATGTTCCCTCTACAGACTATACATGCTTGTTTCACAAGATAAGAGCTAGCTCCATCCTTTCAGTCAGACTCAACTATATCCCAGAACAGACTGATTTTTATATACAAAAGCAAACCAGCTATCTCTGCTCTGAAGTGTTGTAAAACCAAATACTTTTTTTTAATTGTTTCTCTGTTACAAGTGTTTGCTGACTCTGCTCTTAAGTGGATACAATTGCTTTTAAATCAGCAGAGCCATGTATTTCACTGCTGTTGTTTTCTTAGAATGTCTCCTTTAACAATGTTATGCTCTAAAATTGTGTAGTAAAAATGCTGCTGGGTTTGAACAGTGTTGAACATTTAATTGTTGATTAAAATGTTGTCATGTACTGTATATGCTGAATTACTGCTGCAGCACCAAGGACAGGGGATGACTGGCTGATTTTCTGTTGTTGGTGCTATCACTTCTATATCCAAATGCTGGGGCTGCCATTATCTCTCTATACCATGTCTCAGCATTGTTAGGTGCTGCAGCAGGATGGAGGGGGTCTTCACCAGCTTCTGCAACATCAGTTCTCATCAGGTCTGTGACACCTGTACCCCTTGGCCTTTACATGTCAGCATATAAATACTGACATGTTAAACAAAATATAAATGTCATGACCTGGGGTAGTTCTAGAACTTAAAAATGGGGGGAGGGGTTGCTACCAAATGATGCAATAAAGCTACACACTAGGACTGGATAGTGGTACGGATGTGCGGAGGGTCACCATTTTCTAATACATATTCTGTCTTTTCTTATTTAAATCCACCTGTTACTCCCTTTTAACCCTATTGTTGTCCTGCCAATGCAAACGACATGTAAAGTGTCCCTATCTCACAAATGATTGGTTGATGAAATGATCTAATAGAAAACCTTAGAATGTCTTTCTCTCTTTTACTCTTTCATCTGTAGTTTCTCTTAATTTTCTTGACTCATGAGTTGTCCCGGCTATACATTTTTTTAATCTCACTTTCTCAATCTCTTCTCTCAATGAAGATGATGAACGTTTCATGGGTCCTAATACTGAAAGGGTTAAATGTGTTTATTTAACCCATTCATGAAGACAAAAGAGCGTAACACAGCAGGGTTATCTGAGGATACCTTAGTTATATTAATGAACACTGCCACTTAGTGGCCATAATAAAATGTTCTGTTCTGGGCTTTTTACATCTGCGGGACTAATAATGGTGTGAAATGTAAGAAGGGAATATTCTAGTGAAAAATAAACTGCTCTATTTGCTTAGAGAACTTTATCTATTTTTTTAACAAATTATCTTTTGTCACTATGTATTTAACCCATTTTTGGGCTACAAGTGGATCGCTATTTTGAGTTAAAAGTTTAAAGTTAGCGAGTGAATGAAAAAAACTGACACACGCAAAAAGTGGAACTTCGAACATCACGACCGCATTAACGTATTCTCTGATAGACTTCAATGCTTCGTGAAAATTGCAAAAAAACACCCATAATTGTGCGCTAACCCGATCGCATTTATTCAAAGGCCCTAAACCCGACATGAAATAGGAATATTAGAGATGTGCATTCATTTTCGGACTAATGCACATTTGTCACAAAAATTTGATTTTCGTTCCGTTTTAATGAAAGGAATGTGTGACGAATGCAACAACAAAAATGAAAAAAAAAAAATAATAAATACTGATAAAAATCATCAGTATTCAGTTGGTCACTTTATTTATTTATTTTGCTCTGGAGAGCACATTAAGGTAAGTATTGTAGTTACAGGTAAACTTTTCAGCTGTAGTTTTGTAACATTTACATTAAGTTTTAACGAAAACTAATGTTTAACAAAAATCTGTTTTTGTTTAATTTAAAACTAAATGAAAACCGAATAGTGCAGCCACCCAATATTCGAGGAAACAAATTTCCCTTAATATTCAGAAAGAAAATTTCACCCAAAACAACCAGAGCTCTGAAGTCACACTAACCCAACACACGTTAAATTCGATTGTGCTAAAGTGCACTCTTTTAATTTCAACTTGTAATACTCTTGCTATTTCCGTCATGCGCAAAAAATCTGAGAAATACCCAATATCGCTTCCACACCACTCGTAATCTATACCTCAATGGGCTTAAAAGCGTAGCCATGGTTAAAGGGATACTGAACCCAAAGTTTTTCTTTAATGATTCAGATAGAGCAGCAATATAGCCACCAATCAGCAAGCGCTATCCAGGGTGCTGAACCAATAATGGGCCAGCTCCTATGCTTACATTCCTGCTAAACTTTAACAAAAACCGAATAGTTCAGCCACCAAATATTTGAGGAAACTAATTTTCCTGAATATTAAAGGGACATGAAACCCCAATTTTTTCTTTCATGATTTAGCTAGAATATACAACTTTAAACAACTTTCCAGTTTACTTCTATTATCAAATTTGCTTCATTCTCTTGGTATCATTTGTTGAAGGAGCAGCAATGCACTACTGGTTTCTAACAGAACACATGGGTGAGCCAAAGACAATTGGTATATATAGTATATGTAGCCACCAATCAGCAGCTAGAACTAGTTTTGTTGCTGCTCTTGAGCTTTCCTAGACAAACCTTTCAACAAAGGATAACAAGAGAAGGAAGAAAGAAAATTGCACCCAAAACAACCAGAGTTCTGAAGTCACGAAATCCCAACACACGTTAAATTCGATTGTGCGCAAGTGCAGTCTTTTAATTTCAACTCGTAATACTCTTGCTATTTCCGTCACACGCAAAAAGCTGAGAAATACCCAATATCGCTTGCACACCACTTGTAAGCTAGACCTCAATGGGGTTAAAAGCGTAGCCATGGTTAACCCCTTAACGACCAAGGACGTGTCAGGCACGTCCTCATTTGGATGTCAGTTAATGACCAAGGAAATGCCTGACACGTCCTCTGGGGTTTGAAGCGCTGAAAGCGATCGTGATCACTTCCAGACGCTTTCAGGGTATTGCAGTGATGCCTCAATATTGAGGCATCACTGCAATACCCTTTTTTACCCACCGATGCAGAGAGGGTCACTCTGTTTTTTGATGTAGTTAAAATCTTAAAGAAACATATGCCAATACTTGGTGGGGATCAAACACTCCAGAATTGTATGCCTGATTGCAGATTCGTACCCAAGAAACCGATGACATTGGCAGCTCAGCTAGCTCCCAGTTTGGTTCCAAGTGTGAAGAACCAATAGAGGAGATAACTGGTTGAGAAAGGTAGGGTGTTTTAAATGTGGAGCTAACCTGCCCCATGATAGATGTAACAAATATTTTTAAATCTACAGTTGACAATAATGTATATCCCATAAATTTCTATGCGAATTGTAAGACTACGTTCGCGGTCTATTTATTGGAATGCAGTTTTTGCAAGGTCCAATATGTTGGAAAAACGACCAGAGAGGTCAATGTGAGGGTCAGGGAACATGTCAATGATGTGAAAAATTATTGCAAGGATTCAACAGTAGCCAGGCACTTTAATCTTACACATTTCACCCATAAAGGTAAATTCAGAGTGAAAATTATAGACGTTGCAAAGGTCCCTTTGAGAGGGGGTAATAAGTATAAGATTTTAGACAAGAAAGAATTATACTGGATCTATCAGTTGAAAACTAGAACTCCCAATGGTCTCAATTTGGAATGGGATATTAGCTACTTTGTATAAGATATTAATCATTATCATTGTTTGCTTTTTATATAGCTGATAACAAGCTAGCTATCAATGTAAAATCAGACGAAATAAATAAAATAAAATAATAAAATCACATTAAAATAAAGTAAACAAAATCCAATAATCAGTAATATCTTGACCTGTGAATGTACATTTACACATGTACATTCATATATATATGTGCGTGTGTATCTAAATTTATCAAAGATTTGTTTGGATAAATATATATATTTGAAGGTGTAGAAATATGAGCATACTTACATATTCTCTTATATATATATATTTCTTTTTTTGTAGGTTTTTCAATTAGAATATGATTCAATTGTTTCCAACAATATGATTTAATTTATCTTTCTATGGTAGGCTACCTACACTAATAGGTATAGTCATAGGCTTATTTAACAAGTATTTTGAGTGAATAGTCTATGAAAACATATATATCTAAACAATTTTTAATAGGTATTATGTAGGTGGCGGCGGGGTCCGGGAGCGGTGGTTTAGGGGTTAATACATTTATTATAGTTGTGGCGGGGTATAGGAGTGGCGGTTTAGGGGTTAATACATTTATTATAGTTGCGGCGGGGTCTAGGAGCGGCGGTTTAGGGGTTAATACATTTATTATAGTTGCGGCGGGGTCTAGGAGCGACAGTTTAGGGGTTAATAACTTTATTTTGTTGTGGGGGGCTCCGGGGGCACCGGTGTAGGGAGTAGAACAGTGTAGTTTAGTGTGGGTGTTTAGTGACAGCTTATCAATAAAGCTGGGAAAAAGCCGAAGAGCAGCGAGATCGGATGAGTGATAACTATCACAGTCCGCTGCTCATCGCCCCGTACTTGGTGCGCGGCTTTTTGACAGCTTTTTTGATAACTTTGGCGAGCGTATTCAGGTCTGTGGCGGCGTTGTGAGGCGAGCTTAGGCGGGCATATTGGGGCCGGCGAAGGCAGGTAAGTAGACACGTTGATAACTAGAGGCCATAGATTTTTGGCCATATTTGGCATTACTTCTTATAAACCTGTGTAATACTTTTGCCTCTGGCGCTCCTATACTTCACCACTATAGTTGGCAAAAAAAGAGTGGTCCAAAATTCTATTTAGAAAGGTGTAAGAAAGTCTAGTAGAAAGGTGTAAGAAATTCATTGATGGTTACAGGAAGCAATTGATTTCAGTTATTTTTTTCCAAGGGGTGTGCTACCAAATATTAAATTAAGGGTGCCAATAATTTTGTCCAGTCCATTTTTACAGTTTTGCATGGAATGTGTCAGATTTGGCTTTTTTTCTCCAGTTTTTTGTGTCATATAATACAAACCAAAGAAATAAACATGAAACATGAAACCAAAGAAATAAACATGCCTAAACATTTGTAATTGCAACAATTTTCTGGGTGACGTGGTGCATTATCTGACAGAAATGCAGGGGTGCCATTATTTTTGGCCACGACTGTAAAAATATATACCGTATATATATAAAACACGGAAGGGGACTACACTCTCATACCGGACTGGGTACACATCCCATGAGTCACAGGCAGTTAACCCCAGACAGGTCTGGGTGCAAGAACCATAGGGAAAATTACAAAACAAATTAATACACCACACAGAGAAAGTCCAGCACTCACTTACAAGCTCTCAGCTAAGATTTAAAAGCAAAAATGGAAAGGTTAGTTACAGCATCTGGCCAAATGGGACAAGCCCAGGTACCACGTCAAGGTCCTTTCCAATACCTGGGACCCTAAAACAGCCACACAATGCAAGCTATCAAATCCAAACAAACTGGGAACAAGGGAAGGGTGCACAGGCTTATGTAATCACCCTAGACATATACAAAACACGGAAGGGGACTGCACTCTCATACCGGACCGGGTACACATCCCATGACCCTGCAACATGCTCAGCCCTGGGTGCTCACCGGCACTCACAGAAAGCTGTGCTATGCCCAGAGTCACAGGCAGTTAACGCCAGACAGGTCTGGGTGCAAGAACCATAGGGAAAATTACAAAACAAATTAATACAACACACAGAGAAAGTCCAGCACTCACTTACAAGCTCTCAGCTAAGATTTAAAAGCAAAAATGGAAAGGTTAGTTACCGCATCTGGCCAAATGGGACAAGCCCAGGTACCACGTCAAGGTCCTTTCCAATACCTGGGACCCTAAAACAGCCACACAATGCAAGCTCTCAAATCCAAACAAACTGGGAACAAGGGAAGGGTGCACAGGCTTATATAATCACCCTAGACATATACAAAACACATATGATGCAAACTCCTAAATAACCCACACACTACTGAATTATTCCTGCTCAGAATAATAATAAATTTACAATATATGCATATAGTGGTAAAAATAAACACATAGATATGACAGACAACATTGTTTAGAACAAAAAAAAGGAACTTAGAGACATGTAAATATGTTTGCAAAATATTTCTGCCATAGCACACACACACATATATATGTGTGTGTGTGTGCAAGGATATATGTAGAAATTCTAGCATTAATAATTTAAAAAATAAATAAAAAATATGACTCCTAGAAATACAAATACACATTAATTTCTGTGAAAGTATCATATAACAAATAAATATAAAAATAACTTTTTATGAGATATTGTTTGTTGAGGTATAAATCAATCTATTACTTGGACATTAACAGATGAAAAATAAAAGATTAGCTTTAGAGAAATGTGCTTGTTCATGAACAGTAATGAAATGGTATAAATAAAGTTGGGAAAAACCTGAATAACCGCAACATCGATTAGTTAACACTAGACCGATGCACTTTGCACCGTAACTTGACGCGCATGTTTTTGACGGCTTTTTTTTATAAATAAGGAGATCGTATTCAGGTCCGCGGCAGCGATGTCTGGCGAGCGTATTGATGCCGGCGAATGCAACATAGTTGACGCTTTGATAAATAGGCCCCTTACAATTAACTTTGCTTCAAAACTTTGTTTCTATTTTGCTAGATTTTATTTTATTATTTAAATAAGTGATGTCAAACATATTGGGTCCACCAATCACCACTAGCAACACCCCAACTAACTATATGCTGGTACTGAACAGAAACTAGTCATCCAATCAGCAGCACTAATGAGACTACTGGGTCGTGAGACACTGCTGATTGGACCAGATGCAGTTTCTACTCGGGACCAGCAGTACTTTCCTGGGGTTAAACACACAGAGTTGGGGCATTGCTAATAAAAAAAATTACATACCTAATTTGTTCCTGATGCCAAAAAAACTATAGCACATATTCTTAGTTTTGCTTTTTTCAGGAGGTTGCTAAAACAAGTGCAGAGGGACACACGTTGCCCATGGGCCGCCAGTTTCCCACCCCTAATATAAATGGCACCTTTTGTTTCTCCCAAAAAGCAGAAAAATACCTTTTGAAATATGACTTCACTAGTTGAACTGTATGGTTGAATCTGTCGGTAGCTGAGCTGAGCATGTCCCTTTTTCTGATCATGTCTTTCCAACAAGAAGTAAATCATAAAACAATATTTCCCATCTTCCCTGGGATATACCTGGGGCATCAGTTTATGGGCAGGCGTTGAAGTGTGTATTCACCCTGTGTAGACTACTCTCTACAGTTTGTCATTTTAATTAAGTGACAGAACAGCGGGCCAGTTTCAGGTTATTGCTTTTTCTAAATGCAGTCGTTGCAAGACTGGAATTTAAGGTCTATCATTCCAAGAAAAGATTTTCTTTTTCTCTCTGCAGTCTTTCATCTTGTCTCCTCTATATGTCAGTGAGGGTAATACATAACCTGTCTGTATATGTGTGACTGACATCGGCTCACAAGAACAAAGAGGGGAGATATAAAAATGGAAGAGGAATTACATTTGTGAGAGTGGAAGAGAAATAGACGAGAGAGGTTTAAATAGTGAAAGTAAGAGATGGAGAGGAGGAAATATGGGTCAAAAGGATGTTGACAGAAGGGGATAATGAAGGCAGATTCTTAAAAAATAAATAAAGATGGTGATAGAAATAAGAGAAGAATGAGGCAGTGGACTAAGAACCTGTGAAAAATTAAAAAGGAGAAACCAGAGATTAGTTTATAGATGAGAAATGAGGCTAAACAAAGGGATTAAAGGGTTAATAAGAGTAGTAAGAAAATATTAGAAAAAGAGGGGGTAGAGCCATGGGGATTAGTAGAGATAAACCATAGAAAATGACAAAATAAGGGTTTTACATATATTTCTAGATGTAGCAGAAAGAAGGAATGAACGATATAGAAAGGAAAATAAAGGAAATATTAGAGAGGAAATTAAGGAGTTAAAGAGAAGGAGAAAGGGGAAAGATTGAGAGAAAGGGAAAAAGTGAGTCATACATAAAGGGAGGTAGAGACAGAGGGGTAACATTGGTGAAATGCTTGTGCAATGCCGCCCCCTGCACATTCGCGGCCAATTAGCCGCTAGCAGGGGGTGTCAATCATCCTTATTGCATACGATGATTGCTGTCCGCCACTGACCGCTGCTTCTTAACTTTTGTTTCTGGCAAGCCTAAAGGGTCATGTGGAAACAGCTGCACCCGCAGCTTGTTAAATATACCCCTATGTGCCTGATGGTCTAAAGCTCTCTGGTGAGATTTCATCAGTACTGTGAGGTCCCTCAAAGAATTTTAGAAAGGAAAGACATTTTAGCTTGAGTAGGGCTGGACTAGGAAATCGGACCAGCCCTGGAAATGTTTTGAAGACCAGTCACAGCACCCCCCCAGTCACGCCTCTACCACCGGCCCACTCTCCACTTTCACCCCCCTACCTTGCCACATTTCACAGGCCCTCACAGCCTAATCAGGAGTGGAGCAGCCTTGAAGAAATGCATTATACATGTGCACAAGGCTCAATCCCTGGCCAGAGATGTGGCCCTATTGCAACGGTGGCCCACCAGGACAAGTCCCGGTATCCCGGCAGGCAAATCCGGCACTGAGCTTGAGAGCTTTTTATCTCTCTATGTAGGTTTTGGGTGTAAAGGAGAGACACCTACACCTACATTACAATATAATACTTAAAAAAAAAAGCCCTCAAGGATTTTGAGTGATTTCTCTCCATGATGGAGAGTTTTTGATCATCAGACACAGAGAGAGACAGAGAGAAAAGAAAAGAAAGGGGAGAAAGAGAGGTAAAATAAAAATGTGATAATTATAAAAAAATAGAAATGTTTAGGAGCTCTTGTTCCCATCACCTAAATAATATGAATGAAATGTCTCTTTTGTTTGCTAGTGAACTATTCAGAAAGCTCCCAGGAGGGCACATTTTATAAATCTGATTGGTTGTAATATGAAACCAAACTGCACTACACTTCCTTCACACTGTGTTAAGGGTGTTATGTTCTGTTTTTCTTGCAGCTAAAAGAACCACATGTCAGAAATAGAATAGACCAAGAACCTTATCAGTGTGCGCTCTACGTGTGAGGATCAGCTGTTCTACAAA
This sequence comes from Bombina bombina, assembly GCF_027579735.1. Lineage (NCBI taxonomy): Eukaryota > Metazoa > Chordata > Amphibia > Anura > Bombinatoridae > Bombina > Bombina bombina. Next base: position 1,473,378,279 of record NC_069499.1, on the reverse strand, counting down.
AAGTAGCACTGCACTGCAATAATGAGATATGTCAAAGTTGGCAATTGCTTTGTTAACATCATAGCAGTGAATTTATGTAATATTCTAGTATGAATTTAAGATTTGTGTTTCAATATTCATTCTACATATGTTATCCATCTTCTAGTTATCAAATTGCTTGTTACAACTCACTACCTTTCATTGTATTGAGAATTATTTTAATATCTCGCTAAATAATGTACCAGACTATCTGTGCTGAAAACTAGATGATTTCAATTACTGCAGTTATGCAGCATTATACTTCAGTGTAAAGCAGAACAAGAACAAACACTTTTAGTTTGTCCAATTAATGACAATAAATATTACATTTCAATTACTGTGCTACATTTTAATAGTTGAATTCAATTGCCAATTTAATTAAACATTCTAATTCAAACATTACAAACATTCATTTAACTTTACTGACCCTAGATAACTATGAGGTTGATCATAATCTATCATTTGCAACATGTTTAAGACTGAAAATTAACCCTTCTTTATCAATGTTGGCTCGGTCACAATCAGCCATTTCATTGTTTATCTGCAACTCTTTTTTTTATTATCGTTTCTGTGACATATGGTACTATCCTTAAATGAACAGTTCACCCAAATTGTTCTCCTCTTTAAATTATTCCCAATTATCCATTTTACATGCTAGAGTGCCTTAAATTGTTTACAAGTAGCCCCTTTCCTCCTATTTCAGCATTTGAAATTGCCGATTTAGCCTGTGGTATCCCCACCTATACTGAAAGTTTCTATACTGGAGTCTAGGTTATTGATTAACCTAAATAAACACAGCCATCAGAAGAAATTACACTCCCAGTGGGGTGCAGGATAGTCAAGTAATACAATTATAATTTTCCATTGTTCTCTCTAAGTATTGAGCTTTGGTTTTCCAGACAATTATAAGATAAGGAAGCATGTGTATGTACACAAAGTGATAATATAATGATATCTGATATTACCTTTAAAGGGACATTATACACTAGATTTTTATTTTGCATAAATTTTTTGTAGATGATCTATTTATATAGCCCATACAGTTTGTTTGTTTTTTTTTAAATGTATAGTTTTGCTAATTTTTAAATAACATTGCTCTGATTTTCAGACTTCTAATCAAGCCCCAAAGAGTCTTTTCATATGCAAAGGAAGGGGGAGGGGGAGTGTCTAATATTTCCCACTTGCAGTGGGTGTTCCAGTAACCTTTAAAACAGAGCTAAGCTGGGAGCTTTTAAGTAACTTTTTATACTGGATTTTTATATCAGTATCTGTGCATCCTATTCTTTATAGTAGTGTCTATTACATGCAGTTATATGAAAATAAGTGCATACTGTCCCTTTAAGTTCAACCCATTGTAATAGGCTGTGGTTTAAAAGTACAAAACCAGCTACTTGATATACACTAATAAACCTGAAAATGCAATTTCCCAAATATTTTATACTCTGCAGCTGGTATAACAAGTCATTGCAAATACATTAATGAAAAAACTATTTTAGAGTGTACTGTCCCTTTAACATATTTCTTGACACTTTACACCACTTTTAAGGGCCCATTTTTCACCTATCAAATTCCACAACTACAAGTCCCTACTGAGCATGTGCAAAAGTGCACAGTATATATGTATATGAGTTTTGTGATTGGCTGATGGCTGTCACTTTATACAGAGGGAGGGAATTTGGATTAACTTTAAATTTTGCCTGGAAATATTCAACTGTTCCTTTCAAATTGAAGTAAGTGCTATTGCATTGTCTTTTTGTGTGTATTTGTCAGTTATTAAATACTACTGAATTTAGTGGCCATTTAATAAACCCCAGAAAATCATTTCCAACGTATTTCTGAGAACCCCAAAAAGTTTTTGAAAGTAAAATTGGTTTTGCGTAATTTAAGCCTCTGCAGACTGCCCTCTTATCTCAGTGCTATTTACAATTTTGCATTTTAGCTAATCAGGGCTGGTTCTTGTATAACCATTATCATTCTCCACGGGAGTGAACACAGTGTTATCTATATGGCACACATGAACTAGCACTGTCTAGCTGTCGTGCATGATTAAAAAAAGCACTGAGATAAGAGGCAGCCTGCTGGGGAGAATGGGTAGTAAAGGTGTTATCTATCTTCTTAAACCATAAAAAAAAACAAGTAGACTGTCCCTTTAAGGCATATTAACAGCAGAAGCATTTTTGGATTGTGGGCACTGAAAAAACACACTGACAATCAGGCAACATTCATAAATCGTTATCTGCTGAAAACAAGTGCAAGCTTTTTATCAACCCTACTATTGTCCTAACATAATTATTTGTAGGTTCTACTGACATAAACAGAATGTATTTGCTTCTGGCATAAACAGAATGTATTTGCTTCTGAAATAATCTATTTGCAAGCTAAGGCAAACTGCAGTAACACGCTTGTTTGATAAAATATCATAACAGAAATAGATCCTGTTATTAGAATATGTTGATTCAACCTGCCATCTAATTTGAATTAATTTAAGCTTCATATTGTTTAAGACTGTAAATTCCCTATTGAGCAGGTGCTTTTAACCTCAAACCTATCAACAAAGAAATGTTACACCTGGTCTTGCAATCTCTGAAATGTAGAGCATTTTGTGTCGCTATGTTATGTGATAAAACATAATGTAACCCATGAGTTATTCCTGTGTAATCGGTTACCAGTATAAAGTGTAATCTGTTACAGCTATAGGGAAATAGAGACATAAACAGTTGGGGAGCAGGGAAATACAACATGAAAAATGAGAGATACAAACATATACCTGTCTAAATATGTATGTATATATACAGTATATACACACACATATATATATATATATATATATATATATATATATATATACATATACTATATATATATATATATATATATATATATATATATATATATATATATATACCTGTATGTTTATATGTGTGTACATATGCATTTATGTATTTATATTTGATATATGTATTTATAGGCATATATACACAAATAAACACATAAATACATATGTATACATATATAGGCATATATATATATATATATATATATATATATATATATATATATATATATATATATATATATACGGTATATATATATATATATATATATATATATATATATATATATATATATATATAAGTGCACATTTACAGTCAAGTAGATGAAACATGTAAAATCATATTTATGCAATATTCATATTTAATGAAGTGTTATACTGTGTATTTACTGTAAATATTTCCCAATATGTTCTAAATATTTTTAAATAGCTATTCCTATATATATATATCTGTATATATCAATACCTATGTATAATCATCTATAGATATTGGTATAGATATATATTTTACCACAAAAACCCATCATATCTATATATATATATATATATATATATATATATATATATATATATATATATATATATATATATGTATTTATGAATAAAAAGAACATATTCTTCTGTGAAGAACATTGGAATGTGAAATATTAATATTTCATGTCAGGTTAGTGAACTTGAGAAAAAATGATTGGGTTTGTGGGCAAGTTACAGTGGGTTGTTTTTTTCATTTTTTGTGCTTCATTGAAGTCTATGGGGGGAATAAGTTAACGAGGTTGCGATATTCGTTTTTTGTGGGCGTTAGGTTAGGGCTCGTGTAAAAACATTTTACTGTCAACTTGTAATACGCTCGCTACCCGATGTGTGTAAATATTCTCCGTCTAGCGAAGTTAATGCACGAGCGAGGTAATCTAGGCCTTAAAATTTTTCTCTTATAGATTCAGAAAAAGAAGCTAAGCTTATGGAACCTATTATTTTAATGTTTCATAGTAGAATATAAGAAAAACCCCTGTAAGGTGTCTAAGGGCCACTTTTGTGCCTTACAAAGTATCATCTGATTAGCAGGAGGGAGCTATAATATAATAATAATATTATATGCCTAGGTAGAGGACACTGGGGGGTTTTAGACAATAGGGAATCAAGCATTAGATATTAAATAGACTCCCTCCCCGCCACCCCGGCTGCTGGTAGAAGGTCCAGGTAATGTTAAATTAGTGAGAAATGTCTTGATCCCGTCCTTTAATTTAATCATGCAGAACAGGCTTATTCGGGGTAGAGGAAGAGAGAGGAAAAAAAGGGGACTGGACTCCTGTCTACTCAAACCCTTATATAAGATGATATAGCTTTTGAAATTAAATGTCCCCAAAGGACCTATAGCTTCAATTTTAGCTTAATATATTACAGGTATTACAGTATATATTTGAATTACTCAAAATGGTACTGATGCATATGATAGCAGCCATGTCCCAACTGCCCTATCCGGAAGATCTGGGGGGGTGCTAAGGCTTTGTTAATGGCCACGGCCTCAGCAGTTCAGTTCATAGTGCTAGGGTCATTAATACAACACATCTGGTAGATAACTAGTCTGCTCTCCATGTTGCAGCTATATTAATGAAATACATTGGGATGTTGTGTTTTCAAGCTAATAATCAGCGGATTATAGCTTTCTCCACTGCAGCTCCTGGAGTTGTGACCTGCTAGAGTCGCTGCCTGGGCACGCCATCCTAAGCAATATTTGTAACTTTTTTTTATTAACCTCTGAACTGGGCATAAACCAAAATTTTAACTTATGAAACAGCCATGTAAACACTCAAGATATTGGGTTTGAAACTTTGAATTAGGCCAAAATGGGTTTCCACATGGTCAGTGTTGTAGTATGTTAAATGTCCAAAATTCCTGCAAACCCTGCTATGAAAGTGCTTTTGGATTAAATAGATTAGCGCTGTTGAGCTGTCCTCATGCAAGATATACAGGGGTGTTATTGAGCCAGAAAAGCATTTGCAAAGTTTGTGATCAGGTGTTATCAATGAGTTTTCAAATGAATTACATGCTAAATAGACTGGGACAGAAGCTAAAGATCTCAATATGATATGTATCAGTTCTCCGGCCGTAGCGCTGTGCTAAATGTCCAATTAGTGAAAAACATCTCAACCACAAAAGATGAGTATGTTTTAAAATACATTATTCATAGCCATAGTAAACTAGTCATTTGTCAAAAAATGCAAAGATAGATCAGATACGCTGTGTCCACAGATACATTATGGTTTGGCACAAAACAAAAATAGAAAAGTATACATTAGATTTAAAAAAAAAATCTTTCAGTTATTCAGTTAAAATAAATTTATGTATGTAAATGTTTCATTTATTGAGTTCCAATTTTTTTTTTCCGCAATGTGGTTTCTTGGAGTCTTGTCATCAAACAATTAAGCAAAACACCAAATCAATAAATTCCCAGCTTAAAAAGTATGCATTATAATCTAACCTCCTGTAACTTCAAAGACATATTAAAATATTAACAGGAAGCTCTTTGCACACAGACAAAAATAGATAGGGCACTTACTCTCAGATCAACAAAAAAGTCTCATTGAAAGAAGCCTGGCATCTTTATTTTGAAGCAGCTCTACCAACTACATGCCAAAGATGCGGTCTACAGCCATTTCCAGCAAGCTCCTGTTCATAGGGGATATTTGCACTGCCACTATCAGAGCCAGTGCTATTTTTAGTTTTTTTTCTGCTGCCCTATGCATTGGGAAACCTGCTGCTCCCTGACACTCCCCCATTAACAATTTAGGGCCAGATTACGAGTGGCGCGCTAACCGTTACACGCAAGCGGAAAAGGGTTTATCGCGGGTATTTGCGCGCGTCAGGTTTAGTGCTCGTATTGAAAGTTGAAAGTAACCGTTAACAGGTGAGGGCAATGGTGATTTTTGATAGAGTGATTACTGCGTCCTCGGAACTCTGATTAACTGTTTCGTAAAACAAAAAAAAATCATAAAACACATCAAAAATACATTACAAAGAACAGTTACACTAATAATTAACACTATCTATTAAAAAAAAAAAAAAATTAAATTGCACAAAAAGTCATAAGGGCTCAAAGATATGAGGTCTCAGGTGTTAGGGGGGAAAAGGCAGCAAAGGGCTTTAACATTGAGATACATACACATGTCTAAATATGTATATGTATTTTTATATATATGTATATATATATATATATATATATATACTGTATATATGTTTATATGTGTGTACATATGTATTTATATGTGTATTTCTGTATTTACAGACATATTTACACATATAAACACATAAATACATATGCACACACATATAGGGGTAGATTTAACAAGCAGCAGATGCTGCAATTTACCCCCATAGTTTCCAGATAGCTGAAAACAGGAGTTAAGAAGTGTGACGGATATCCTGGCTACCCCGACAATGACACAGTTTTCCTGCCATTCTCGCCCCTCCAGACAGCCCGGCACCTACATAGGAGCCACAGTCTCACATAATCCCAATACCTAGGGGTGGCGGTTTCGGGGTGATCCCGGTGGAGCGGCGGCACTTCCAGAAGCAATAAGAAGAATATGTGATATCATTAGGAAATATCTTCTCTTACCAGAGAAAGATCCAAAATTACATAACATTATTAAACAAGGAGTGAGATTTGTGTGTACGAGAGCGAAAACTTTAGGAAATATTTTAAGGAGAGATTTTTCAGAAAAACAAGAAATCAAGTCAAAATCTAAGTGGTTGTCTAAAAATCCAGGGTGTTTTAAGTGTGGAGGAATTCCATGTAAATGTTGTCAACATATCAAAGTAGGTAATAAGTTAAAAAAGTTCCACAGTAAGGGGGTCATCTTTTGAAATAATAAATTATATGACTTGTAATATAACATATTCTGTTTATTCAATCATTTGTGGGGAATGTTTTTGCCAATATACTGGACGTAGTATACTCCCAGTAAAACACTGTATATGCAAGCACTAGTTTTCTTTTGAACTGGAATATCCCAAGATCCCAGTAGCAAAACATTTTGCTATACATAAACCAGAAGGTATTTGGAGTAAGGAACCAGTAAGATATGTACAATCTTTATTAAAATTCCAAGCAATAGATCATGTGCCAAAGAGAATTATTGGAGGTGATAGCCCATCCCCAACAAGAAAGAAGTATTCTGGATATAGCATTTAAAAACAGGGAAACCTAGAGGGAGCGCGAGTTAGGGGGCGGGAGCGCATGCGAGGGGGCAGGAGCGGGTGGAACCGCTACACTATGGAAATGTTTTAGTGAAAGGGAAGGAGGAAGAGGGGAGGATAAGTGTTAGGAAAGGGATCTGGGAGGGGGAGGGATGAGGGTATTGAGGGGGGGCAGCTACACTACAGAAAAAAATGTTTTTTTTATTTTGTTATATGAAAAAAGCATAAAAATTAGCAAACTGGGAACCAGTACCCAAGATGGCAGCAAATAGGTAGAGGGTGGGGTTAGAGAGCTGTTTGGGGGGCATCAGGGAGGTTAGGTGGTAAGGGGGGGATCCTACACTGCAGAATATATATAAAAATAAAATAAAGCCTTTTAGTTTAGTACTGGCAGACTTTCTGCCAGTAGCTAAGATGGTGGTGACAATTGTGGGTTGGGGGAGGGAAGAGAGATGTTTGAGAGGGGTCAGGGAGGAAGGGATCAGGGAGTGGGATGTTTCAGGTGGGAGGCTGATCTCTACACTAAAGCTAAAATTAACCCTACAAGCTACCTAATTAACCCCTTCACTGTGTGGAGTGCAGCTGCATTTAGCGGCCTTCTAATTACCAAAAAGCAATGCCAAAGCCATATATGTCTTCTATTTCTGAACAAAGGGGATCCCAGAGAAACATTTACAACCATGTGTGCCATAATTGCACAAGCTGTTTGTAAATAACTTCAGTGAGAACCTCAAGTTTGTAAAAAAAAGTTAACGTTTTTTTTTATTTATTCGTATTTGGTGGTGAAATGGTGAAATATACCAAAATGGGCCTAGATCAATACTTTGGGTTGTCTACTAAAAATATATACATGTCAAGGGATAATCAGGGAGGGATTCCTGACATATATCAGTGTTACAATGTAACTATCTCTAATTTTGAAAAAAAAAGTTGGTAAATAGCAAAGTGCTACTTGTACTTAGTGCCCTATAACTTGCAAAAAAAGCAAAGAACATGTAAACATTGGGTATTTCTAAAAATGTAGAAACTATTTAGCATGGGTGTTTTTTGGTGGTTGTAGATTTGTAACACATTTTGGGGGTCAAAGTTAGAAAAAGTGTGTTTTTTTCAATTTTTTCATCACATTTTATCATTTTTTTATAGTAAATTATATGATACTAGTCCTAAAGCCCATGTACACGGGCCATTATTTGCAGTTCAGCGGTTCCACCCCTTGCTCTCTCTCTCCCCCCTCTCTTCTGCTCTCTCTTCCCCTCCCTTCTGCTCTCTCCCTCTCTCTCTATTTTGCTCTCTCTCTCCCCCCTCTCTTTTGCTCTCTCTCCCCTCTCTTTTGCTCTGTCTCCCCTCTCTTTTGCACTCTCTCTCCCCCTCTCTTTTGCTCTCTCTCCCCTCTCTTTTCCTCCCTCTCTTTTGTGCTCTCTCTCCCCCTCTCTTTTGCGCTCTCTCTCCCCCTCTTTTGCTCTCTTTAACCCCCCTCTTTTGCTTCTTTCCCCCTCTCTTTTGCTGTCTTTCCCCCTCTCTTTTGCTGTCTCTCTCCCTCTCTTTATCCCTCTCTTTTGCTCTCTCCCCCCCCTTTATTTTGCTCCCCCCCTTTATTTTGCTGTCTCTCTCCCCCTCTCTCTCTATCCCCCCTCTTTTGCTCTCTCTATCCCCCCTCTCATTTGCTCTCTCTCTCTCCCCCTCTCTTTTGTTCTCTCTCTCCCCCTCTCTTGTGCTCTCTCCCCCCCTCTTTTGCTCTCTCTACCCTTTCTTTTGCTCTATTTCCCCCTCTCTTTTGCTGTCTCTCTCCCCCTCTCCTTTGCTCATTCTCTCCCCATCTCTTTTGGTCTCTCTCTCCCCCCTCTCTTATGCTCTCTCTCTCCCCCTCTCTTGTGCTCTCTCCTCTCTCTTTTGCTCTCTCTCACTCCTCCCTCTCTCCCCCCCCCCTCTGTTTTGCACGCTCTCTCTTCCCTTCTCTTTTGCGCTCTCCCCCCTCTTTTTTGCTCTCTCTCTCACCCTATCTTTTGCTCTCTCTCTACCCCCTCTCTTTTCCCCACCTTTCTTTTGCACTCTCTCTCTCCTCTCTTTTGCTCTCTCTCTCCCCTCTCTTTTGCTCTCTCTCTCCCCTTTCTCCCACCTCTCTTTTGCTCTCTCTATCTCCCTTCTTTTGCTCTCCTTCCCCCCTCTCTTTTGCTGTCTCTCTCCCTCTCTTTTGCTCTCTCTATCCCCCCTCTTTTGCTCTCTCTCTATCCCCCCTCTTTTGAGCTCTCTCTCACGTCCACACGGCCCCTGACCGGCTCCGCCCACACCCCACCCGCCCCCGCCCACATCAAGCCTGGCCCCACCCTGCCCGCGTCACGTCCTGCTGTGTCACATCCGGCCCGACCCCCATCACCCCCAGATGCCAGGTCAGTCTGGTGAAGGCCAGGTGTGTTTGTCCTTGCGCAATGTCTACTGCGCATGACTGCTTCGGACAAACACACTTGGCCTTTTATATTACAGGATGATGAAAATAATGCTATCTTTAGAAAGTCCATTTACAGCTAAACACAAACACTGCAAAAATGTAAAAACAGCCCTGGTCCTTAACGGTAAGAAAATTGAAAAATGGTCTGGTCACTAAGGGGTTAAACACCTTTCCAATTTACTAAATTTTGCTTTGTTCTCTAGGTATTCTTATTTGAACGCTAAACCTAGGTAGGCTCATATGCTAATTTCGTAGCTCTTGAAGGCTGCCTCATATCTGAATGCATTTTGACATTGTTTCACAGCTAGAGGACATTAGTTCATGTGTGCCATATAGATAACCTGGTGATCGCGTCCTGTGGAGTTACCTAGGAATCCGCACTAATTATCAAGGGGGTAGTCTGCAGAGGCTTAGATACAAAGTATTAACAGAGGTAAAACGTATATTAATATAACTGGGTTGGTTATGCAGAACTGGGGAATGGGTAATAAAGGGATTATCTATTTAAATAGGTGGCATTAGTGTGGTTTTTACATTATTCAGTACTGAGGTACTAAATTGCACAAATTTACTTCTATAATAAACATGGAACAAAGAATACTGTTTATTTAAAAGCTTCTTTTTTTGTACAGATCTTTATAGTACTGTAAATACACTATTATATTATACAATGATGGTCTAGGCTTGTAAAGGAATAGTTTTTTCTTTTCTGCCTAAATAATAAGACATAATAATCTCTGCCAAAATAATAAGACACCAACAGCATGATGTTATGGAAAGAAAGGTCCTTGAATTTCATTAAACATCAAATATTAAATATTGAATTCTTACTGCGGAATATAAGATAAAGAGAAGATAAACAATTATATGTACTTAGTTCTATTTACCTTGATGTTGGTTTTAAATGTATTATGTTTTTTCTATGTTAATGATATCAATTTTACTAGATATGTATAATTATGTATCAGAGATTGTTACTGAAAGAGTTAACAGAAAGAGGTGTATACAGAGTTAATTGATTTATCTATTTAAGTAGCATAGGGAGACAGCTGTGTATCCCTAACAAAGTGCCTAGCAGGCACGTGATACAGAGAATTAAATGGCGAGCGTGAAAAACTAGACAGAAGGAATATAAAAAATGACCAAATAAGAGTTGTGGGACTAGGACTTCCCGTGGGAGGGCGTTCATGGTGGCAGCATAGAAGAGAACCTCCGCCTGACCTAGCTGAGAGCAACATTTAAAAACTGTCTGAGTGCCCTAAAACTGTGTGTCCTTGGCGTAATCTAAGCGCCTGAAAACTAGCAGCAAGGAGTAAGATACAGCTCCCTTGCGAGGTCCACAGTAAAGTAACAGTGAAGTTACTGAAGCGGCATAGCGATTCATCCGGCCGCCATCTTAAAGGCCTGCTACACTCACCAAGCTTCGGACCCCTGTGATCTCCTAGAAAGTCAGTGACACTACCAAACACTGCTGGATCAGCAGACAACAGGTTAGAGGGGAAGTGCGACTGACCTTAGACATCATACAATTGTCTGTAGTCTACCTACGCCACTGGGTCTGAAACGCCACGTGGAAGGCGCAACCCACTAGACTCTGCTGATCATAAGTTTTTAAATTACTGTCTCCTGATACTGAGGGTGGACAGAGGGCTTTATCCGGAGCGGCAGGAAAAATTACGGCAGGCATAGAGATATATAGGGGGCCAATGTTAAAAAAGGAAAATGGTTTGAGACTTGACTCTTTCTCTCCCCCCCCCCCCCCACATTTGTTATTAGCATTATACCCCAAAGCAGACTATGGACTGATAAAAAAGAACTTTTGGGAAAGATCACAGTTGGTTTTTTTGAGCAAAAACTTTGGATCTCACAGCAAAATTACGCACCGTTATCTACAATACACTCTGGGTGAACTTTTCAGCTTTATTTACTTTGCCTCTTGTTTGGTGACACCCTGCATGCAGCAATACTATACCTGCTTCCATAAATCCACCAGTACCATGGCAGCAAAGGCTAAAGCTGCGGAAAAGAAGCAGCGTCACCAGAGCTACTGGATAAGGCCTCCGAAAATATTGACACACATCCAATAGTTTCACAGCTCTCATCCTTATTTCTCCCTAAAATTGAACAGCTTCAAATGGGAATGGACTCTCTTAACACAGAATTCAAGTATTTCTCTCAGTGACTTCAACATGCAGAACACCGAATAGCAGAGCATGAAGATTGACAACGTGACTTAACATCTAGAGTTGCTAACATGCAGAAACAGAACACGCTGTTGCAAGCTCGCCTAGATGATTTGGAAAACAGGTCACGGAAAAATAATCTCCGGATCGTCGGCCTTCCAGAATCTGTCCTGAGCAATTATTTGTTGCAGTTTGTGGAGAAAACACTACCAGAGCTCTTACATCTAAACAGCATGGAGGCACCTTGTGTAGCAGAGAGAGCTCACCGAGTTGGTCAACCGAGAACAGCAGACAACAGTCAAGCATCTCCAAGACACGTCCTAATCAAATACTTCAATTTCAAGGACAAAATCAAGCTTTTAAGAGCCTACAGACAACAAGGCCCTCCAGTAGTAGATGGAAAGAAGATTCTTTTATTCTAGGATTATTCTTTTGAAGTGTCTAAGATACGCAACAAATTTTCACCCTATTGTCAACAACTGATACAGAAGGGACGAGCTGTTGCACTCCTATACCCAGCCATACTGCGGTTACAGACTGCGCAGGGACCTAAGTTCTTTGATAACCCTGGCCTTCTACAAAAATATCTTGACAGAAAAGAGGACAATGAGCAACCTTGTAAGAGCCATGATCCAGATACCTGAACCTGATATTAGCATGTATGATATATAGAGATTGCCTTAACATACTCAGGTTGTTGGGAGAGATAGTGGGATGGAGCTGATTATTTGTATACTTGTTTTTGTTTGTTTGTTTTTTGCCATTTATCTTTTCTTTTTTTATTGCCTTCTTAGCGCATACTCTGAATTGAAGAGCTGCAGAAGAGAGGATGGTTTCTTTCTTCTCCGTTTAATCACTTTTCTTGGAAGATATACGTATATCAATGCAATAAGGCCTTATTAATATTAAGATTGCAGTATTGCTAGAATGAGCTGTGTCTCTAGTCTATTGATGTAACCTATGCAGAAAGGTTACCTATTATGGGGAAGAGGTGTTTGGTTTTAGAACCGTCAACTACAGGCTTGATATTAACAAGTTTATGTTAAATTTTTGGATGTTTAATTGTGTTTCTTATTTTTTTTGTTAGTCTTTACGTGATTGGAAAATTCTGTTCCAATGCCTCGGAGAAGCAGACAGCACCACACCTATCTCTTAAAACTCAGTCAAGAGTCATAATGATTAAAAAAGCAGCACAGAGTGACAACAGATCTTTAAATAGTAAGGTAATGCATCATACACTCAGTTTCCTCACAACACAACTGACCATATTTTACTCCACACTACTCATTAGAATAAAGCCCAAACTAAGATCAGGTGTATAGACATGGCTAACCCTTTGAATATATTGACTTGGAATGTGGGGGGTCACCTCCCCAATAAACCGTAAGAGTATTCTCCAAAACCTTAGGCTACAAAATGCTCATATAGCAAGTCTCGTGGAGACTCATTTGAGTGTAGAAGAACACCAAAACTTTTTTTTTTGAGAATTTTTTTTTATTGAGGTTTTTATACATTGACAAAGAACATAAGGATACAGGGCGTTGTCAGACCAAGACATTGCAGTGATTATACCATAAAACAATGCCCTGTTTAAAAAATAACTGTGTTAGAATAATGACTTGCAAGCCAGGTATATAAGTTGAGAGATGTTAAGTACTAGCAAACAAGCAAGTATCAACAATAAAATAAAACACACACAAATGAAACCTCATAGCATTGGTGTAACTACGGCATAGGCTTCACGTGAGCCAGGTAGGTAAGTCATTTTATGGTAATTGGTAGCTACGTGGGGGTCACTCATGGACCATTTGATAAAGAATAGGGGTAAATCAGTAGACGAAAGCTGCATTAAAGTTGGGGGGGACGTGTCCGAGAAATGTAATGATATGGCAGTGTTATTATTATATAGCTCATTAGCAAATAAGTATATTTGTATCTAGTGGTGCACATAAAATAAATGTGAGCATGAGCCAACAATTTATACTTAGCAGTGAGAGTATAATGGTTGCTTTATGAGTAGGGATATGGGCATATAAACGCAAAGTAGTATTCTAGCCTTTTCAATGTGCCACAGTTAGATGACATGTAGATAGCAACTCACAGAGCTCTATGTAATATAAACATTTACATTATAGAAGCCTGACACCTCTTTCAAACGGAATGAGGGTTAACTCCTAGTGAGTATGATATGTCTATTGGACTCTATTGGGCCTATCTATCAAGTTCCGGATAGAGCTTGAGGCCCCGTGTTTCTGGCAAACCTGAAGCAGCGGTCTAAAGACCGCTGCTCCATAACCTGTCCATGTGCTCTGAGCAGGCGGACAGACATCGCCGCAATTCAACCTGATCTAGTACGATCAGGTTGATTGACACCCCCTGCTGGCGGCCGATTGGCCGCGATTCTGCAGGGGGCGGCGTTGCACCAGCAGCTCTTGTGAGCTGCTGGTGCAATGCTGAATACGGAGAGCGTATTGCTCTCTGTATTCAGCGAGGTCTGGCGGACCTGATCCGCACTGTCGGATCAGGTCCGCCAGACTTTGATAAATAGAGGCCAATGTACGGGATTGGTGCAAGAGGTTGATCAGTAAGTGTTAGACTCAGTTACAAGATTGTCTTATTGGTGCTGTGTAGGGTTAATCTAAAGGGTATACATAATGATAATTATAATTAGTACAGTAAGGATGTAGAAGGGGCTGCTGTCAAATGTAATAGGTAAAAGTCAACTGCAAGCAGTAAGTGAGTGAGAAGTAGATTGTATTAGGGTTTAAAACAATCTTACTAAAGTCCACACTTCTCCAATAACACAGGCTTTTTATTTTATTTTATTTTTTTAGAAGTGTATAAGAAGCCCGAGGGGTATATTAAATTGTATATATAAATAGGGAAGCGAGCTTACAATGTTATTTAGTAATTATGTGGCCGGTCACACAAAAAGACAAACCTGAGTCAGTGTAGTTTATGAGCAACACAAGTTATTAACAAACTAACTAGATGTTCACAATGCTGCTGTGCATGTATAAGCCATAGAACATGAAATGTAAATATAATATACTGCGTTAGATCTAGAGCATGAGTCTAAATAGGAAAACTTCTTGTCAGCCTTATTAGCGAACACTTAATGTGATGAGTAGAGTGTTTTCCACATAGTTCTCATTTGCATTCCATATATTTTACATTGAGAACGACTTAGTGGCGTAACATATAAATATTAACATAGAATTATAACTTAATATTCAGCAGGCAAACATCTCTTTTCATAATGTAGTACAAATAAATAGCAATGATGGTAGCTATGACACTGAACAAAAATCTAAACAGATACACTAATGATAATAGTAGTGGGTATAAGAGCTACAGCAACTTGTGCTATGATGCCATGGAAACTAAATGTGTAGCGTGCTAACTGTATACTAATCCAGAGACAGGTCAATGGGACTGTGGGGGGGTTTAAAAGACTATTTCGGCAGAAGACTATATATCTCTGATCACTCAGGGGATCCCAATAATGTTAGACAGTAGGCTTAAATTAACCATAAGGGGTTGCTTATGAGATATTATGTATCGAATTTCTAAAACTAAATATCACTAGATAGAAGTCTTATTTGGGAGACCTTAGATATTTTGTGAGTAAGCAGGCTGCCATGTATCTATTATAGTGGCAGGGGTTTTACTTGAAGATAACTATTCTGCACTGAGCACAACAGATCCCAGCATCACGGCCGCTGACAGGAGGGTCTACAGGGACTAGAAAGATGTTTAGAAGTAGAAATTACGCTTCCTATAATCCCGAATTCAAAGAGCTAAGTCATAGAAGACTCCCTGATAACCGGGGACAAAAATAGCTGTGTAAAGTTGCTGTAGCTAACAAATATGGAGATATGGTTTAATATCTTGTTTAGCTTCAAGTGCATGTGAGAGTGCATATCTTAGTTATTTACACTAAAAACTGTACCCTAGATCCAGGAGCTAAGTCATAAAAGATTCATAGTTAAAATTGACAAAATAACTAGGTAGCTTAGCTGTAGCCAGCAAACTGGGGAGTAAAGTTCAATCTCAAATTTAACTGAGGTGCATGTAGGAATGCGTATCCTAGGGTATAGTTATAACATATAAACCTTGGTAAAGAGGTCTGAAACCTCTGTGATATAAATCTCTTCATAGTGACTACATGAATTTCAAACAGAAAAACATGTATAATTATGGTACAGATTATTGGAGTGCTTCAACCCTGGCATACTGTACATTTAGAGATTAACAAATACAACATTGAACATATAGAAGCGCTTCACTGATTTTTGGGTCGTTAGGGTATATTGTGATGCATACAATTTTAGCTAAAGCAAAGGAATACCCCTGAGGTATATGAAGACCTTTCACATAAAACATATCAATAAGGTATCTAATTGTGCAAAAAGGGCATGTGGCATTCATATCTGAAAGCTATGATCCACTCCATGTGTCAGAAATCAGTTATTTACATTGAACCTAAAAGTCCTCATAATTAACTGCAGAATAGTGGGTATAAAGGGAGTTTCATGCTCTACTACTACGGACAATGGTGATCTGAAGAGGGTACCATGTAAGGTGAGTCATCACACTCCAATCTTCCAGAACCACCGGATGTCATGACTGCCTAAGTTCTTTGCTTTATCCTTTGTATAGCTGTGTCTTTTCACACTTACATAATCTCCTCCCCATCAAGCTGTTTAAATTTCCCTCCTACTCATACCAAATTGCTTGATTGTTGAATCCAGCTTCTCACCCTCAAACTTCCTTGCAACCTTTGAGACAGACGCAGCTCACCTCTCTACCAAACACAGGACCGGAACCGGTAAGCGGTGACGTCACACGCCATCGCACACGCTGCAAATCCCCAGACTCTGCAGGGGAACTACTCTGTGTCCAGACACCACTCACCCATTACTTCTATAGTAACTTTAAAAAGCGCTTCCTTCACTCCTGTACCGCAGTAAGTTACCAATATTCAACATTTACTCCAGACATGTCTCAGAACTTTTAGTTAAGATGCCTTCGTATTCAAATGCGCTAATATTTACCTAACTTCGTTATTTGTCAGTCTCAGTACCTTAAAAAGCTCAAGTGTCATTAGCTGTATTTTGCCTCTTTCTTGTACTGTTATCTGTGCTGCCAATTATGATCAGATACTATCTGTTTAACTCTTTAACCTTGCAATTGCATGTTATTATTTAAGTGGGAACCAGTTTGTCAATACTGAGTGGGGCTATATGCTCTGTGGTCTCAGCCATTGTCTCACCTATCCTTATAATAAAAGTGAACTGTATCCATTGATTCTGAACCTTGCTGCCTCCCTTCACCTATACAGAATCATTGATACTTTCACAACACTTTTAAAGCTGCAGTTGTGGTCCTAAAATTCCCTCTCTCCTTTACAGGGGTGAGATTACCTTCCACAGGCTGACAATAACAATCAAGCCCTACTATGGACCCAGCAGCCTTATTAGCTCATGTAGAGAAATTAACACAAACTGTAGATAACCTCACTACAGGGTTAAATACACTACAGTTAGAAAATTCTGCTTTAAAGCAATACATCAATGATAAAATTGATACACTCACTACAAGTATTGGTTCTAGTGAACCCCAACCTAATCCTCCACAAACATTTAGTGGTATTCGTTCAGAATTTAGGGAATTCAAAAATTCATGTTCCTTATACTTCCAACTAAAACCCAAAACATATTTCAATGATCATTTGAAGGTTCTCACCACAATCTCTTATCTGCGTGGTGAACCACGTATATGGGCTAATTTGTTTTTTGAGACCAATGACCCATTGCTGTACTCATTTGATCAGTTTTTTAAAGCAATGGGACAGCTTTATGATGATCCCTACAAACAGCTGTCTGCTGAGACAGCAATGAGGTCTCTGAGACAACATAAAAGGCCTGTGGAGGACTACATCGCAGAGTTTAAGAAATGGTCCCCAGATACACAGTGGAATGACCTCTCATTACGCAATCAATTCCGCCTAGGCCTCTCAGATACTCTCAAGGATGAGCTAGCCAGACAACCCCTCCCAGATACTTTAGAACTCCTAATAGATGCAAGCATCACTTTAGATAGACGCATCAGAGAGAGACGCTCAGAAAGGACACACTTAGAATCATCCACTAAACATACAGCTACTACATTACCCCCACCTAAAACACCTACAAAAATTTCTGAAATTCCTATGGAACTCGGTTTCATCAGAGGTCCATTAACTCAACAGGAGAAACTAAGAAGAAAAGCTTTAGATCTCTGTATGTATTGTGGAGGGATTGATCACACTGTAAAGGACTGCTCTCAATTACAGCGTAGGAAGGGTAAGATGAACACTACAAATATATGTCTATCTGCTAAACAAACACAGTCTAATCATTGCTCCCTTCCTATCTTATTACAGTGGGATCAGCAAAGACTCAACTCACAAGCAATCCTTGACTCTGGAGCGAGCCATAATTATATAGATCACCAATTCACTACTGTAAATAAAATTCCACTTGTTAAGAAATTGGTGCCTAGTGTACTTCGATTTATTGATGGTAATGAAATAACTTCAGGACCCATCTTATACCATACCATACCATTAAGGCTCACCACACATGACCAACACACAGAGTATCTTACTTTTGATGTTATACCCTCACCTCTATATCCCATTATACTTGGTATCACTTGGTTTAAACAACACGATCCCACTATACAATGGTCAACTTCACAAGTTCTCTTTAATTCTCCATATTGTAAAGATTTGTGTCTCCATCAGGAACAAATTTTACTAGATGTTCCATTACAAATCCCCAAGGAATACATTACATTCGCTGATGTCTTTGATAAAAAAGAATCAGAGAATCTACCACCTCATAGGGTTTATGACTGCCCTATTGATCTCCTGCCAGGTGTTGATATACCTTACGGCCATATATTTCCACTCTCAGAACCTGAGTTACAACACCTTAAAACTTATTTGGCTGATAACTTAAAGAAAGGCTTTATACGTCCTTCCACCTCCCCAGCTGGGGCTGGTATATTTTTTGTTAAAAATAAAGATCAGTCCCTAAGACCCATTATTGATTACAGAGAACTAAACAAGCGTACAATAAAAAACCGCTATCCTTTGCCTTTAATTCCCCAACTCCTTGATAGATTACAAGATGCTACTATATACACTAAATTGGATCTCAGAGGGGCTTACAACTTAGTACGTATCAAGGAGGGTCATGAATGGCTTACAGCATTCCGTACACGTTACGGCTTATTTGAATATACTGTGATGCCATTTGGCCTCTGTAATGCCCCGGCTACTTTTCAATACTTTATAAATGACATTTTTAAGGATTTTTTGGATTTATTTATGGTGATATATTTGGATGATATACTCATATTCTCTACCTCACGTACAGAACACATCAAACATGTTACCCTAGTATTAACACGGTTGAGAGAAAATTCTCTATATGTCAAACTAGAAAAATGCTTATTTCACTCCAAAGAAATAAAATTTCTAGGTTATATTGTATCACCCCAAGGTATCCAGATGGATAATGATAAGATATCGGTAATCCAAAATTGGCCTTCCCCAAAAAGTAAAAAGGATATACAAAGGTTCATGGGTTTCGCCAATTTCTACAGGAAGTTTATTAAAAATTTCGCTGATTTGACAAGACCATTAACTAACTTGACCAAATCTGATACACACTTTCGATGGAACGATGATTTAGAACAAATTTTCAACTTTTTAAAAAAGGCTTTCACTACGGCCCCTATCCTCCAATTCCCTAATTCTAAGTTACAGTATATCCTGGAAGTGGATGCATCTAATTATGCTTTGGGAGCAATCCTCTCCCAGAGGTTGACTCCTAAGGACCCTCTACACCCTGTCGCCTTCTATTCACGAATACTTAATTCAGCTGAAATCAACTACCCAATTGGGGATAAAGAACTGTTAGCAATCAAGACTTCATTAGAACAATGGAGACACCTTCTGGAAGGGACCAGTCTTCCAATCTTGATCTACACGGATCACAAAAATCTAGAATACTTACAATCTAATAGGACTCTTAGTGCACGGCAGGTCCGTTGGAACCTATTCTTGGCTAGGTTTAATTATCTTATCACCTACCGTCCTGCAAACAAGAACAAGAAGGCTGATGCCCTCTCAAGACACTTGGTGGACCAAGTTCCGCATCCAAACCTCTCACCCTTAATTCCTCTAGACAGGTTCTTAGCTTTAACTGTAGAACAAAACAATCAGTTCAAATCGGCACAACAGGCTGACTCAAATAAACCATTACAGGTCTTGGATTTACACACGGATGGGTTGTATTATCACCAACAACAAATCTATGTACCCAACAGTCTCAGACCAACAGTCTTAAAAACTTTACATGACTCCCCATCTGCTGGACATATGGGCATAAAGAAAACTCAAGAATTAGTCTCCAGATACTTTTGGTGGCCAACTTACCTCTCCGATATCGCGGATTACGTTAAGACCTGTATGATCTGCGAAACTACTAAAAAAGGGAGGACTCCCCCGTACGGAAAATTGATCCCCTTACCGACTCCTGACCGTCCTTGGAGAGACATAGCTATCGACTATATAGTCGACCTGCCTATCTCAGAAAGGAATAACACCATATTAGTAGTCGTGGACCTATTTAGTAAAATGGCACATTTTGTGCCCTACCATAAACTCCCAACTTCTTCTGAAACCATTTCCTTAATGATCCACCATGTGTTCAAGTATCACGGACTCCCGAATAGTATCACCTCAGATAGGGGTACTCAATTTACCAGCCACTTCTGGAAACAACTTTGTCACTCACTAGGTATTTCTAGACGTCTCAGTACCTCTTTCCATCCACAAACTAATGGCCAGACTGAAAGAACAAACCAGTGCATTGAACAATACTTAAGATGTTTCATCTCAGCTAAACAAGAGAACTGGACCCAACTTCTGCCATACGCAGAATTCGCCTTCAACAATTCCATTCATTCCTCTACTAACTCCACACCGTTTTTCATTAATTATGGTTTCCATCCCTCTTTTGAATGGGATTCTATGGTCGGCAACACTTGTCCTGTTGTGAATGACCTCATCAACACTATTAGTGAATCCTTTTCATTAACTGCTGAAAATATTCGCATCGCCAAGGATCGGTATAAATTTCATTTTGACAAGAAAAGGATTCCCTCGCCTAAATATGCTGTAGGTGACTACGTTTGGTTATCGACACGTAATCTACATTTACCCCTTCCTTCCAGGAAACTGTCTTCCAGCTTTATTGGACCATTCCCCATCGTAAAGATTGTGAATATGAATGCTGTCACCCTCGCTTTACCAGCAAATCTGAAATCCCATCCTACCTTTCATGTGTCTCTCCTCAAGCCTTATAGACAGCTTCGTCACCATGATCCTTCTATTCCTATACTTCCTCATCTGCAGGATGCCACCCTGGAGTATGAGGTACAAGATGTGTTGGACTCCCGACGCTTTCGAGGGCAGCTTCAGTATCTGGTTCATTGGAAGGGCTATCCTGATTCTGAGGACTCCTGGGAACCGGCTTCTAATCTATCTGCCCCCCGATTGGTGGCCAGGTTCCATGAACGTTGTCCTGATCGCCCTGGACCCGATCCCCGGAGTTGATCCTTGGGGGGGGGGTCCTGTCATGACTGCCTAAGTTCTTTGCTTTATCCTTTGTATAGCTGTGTCTTTTCACACTTACATAATCTCCTCCCCATCAAGCTGTTTAAATTTCCCTCCTACTCATACCAAATTGCTTGATTGTTGAATCCAGCTTCTCACCCTCAAACTTCCTTGCAACCTTTGAGACAGACGCAGCTCACCTCTCTACCAAACACAGGACCGGAACCGGCAAGCGGTGACGTCACACGCCATCGCACACGCTGCAAATCCCCAGACTCTGCAGGGGAACTACTCTGTGTCCAGACACCACTCACCCATTACTTCTATAGTAACTTTAAAAAGCGCTTCCTTCACTCCTGTACCGCAGTAAGTTACCAATATTCAACATTTACTCCAGACATGTCTCAGAACTTTTAGTTAAGATGCCTTCGTATTCAAATGCGCTAATATTTACCTAACTTCGTTATTTGTCAGTCTCAGTACCTTAAAAAGCTCAAGTGTCATTAGCTGTATTTTGCCTCTTTCTTGTACTGTTATCTGTGCTGCCAATTATGATCAGATACTATCTGTTTAACTCTTTAACCTTGCAATTGCATGTTATTATTTAAGTGGGAACCAGTTTGTCAATACTGAGTGGGGCTATATGCTCTGTGGTCTCAGCCATTGTCTCACCTATCCTTATAATAAAAGTGAACTGTATCCATTGATTCTGAACCTTGCTGCCTCCCTTCACCTATACAGAATCATTGATACTTTCACAACACTTTTAAAGCTGCAGTTGTGGTCCTAAAATTCCCTCTCTCCTTTACAGGGGTGAGATTACCTTCCACAGGCTGACACCGGATCTCAGGTGGAGCATCAAGCTTGTGGCCTCTCGATCTATCAGACAATCTTTTCTGCTGGTGCCAGTTCCACCTCTCCACCTCTGGCAAGAGTGGAAAAAGTAGTGAAGGTTGTAGTGCCACATTATTAAGGAGTCTAAGATCAGCCGACAGGTATGGTCCCTCCGCATTTGTGAAGTGTTGTCTTGTGTTGCGAATGAGGGCTCCCAGGATGTCCGTGAATCTGAGACTCCTAATGGGCTGCAAGTGATCCATTACTTCTTCTTGGACGGTAAAGGGACCCCCGGTATCTCCAAGGAAGTCGGTTGCATCCTCCTCCACAGAAGCCAAGGGCAACATCATCCCATGTCCCTCCGATAAGTTCAAAACAGGCTGCCTCATATTGCTGACTGACTCACGCTGCAGTATTTTGTGTAGCTTATCTTGTGCGCTAGGCATCGGAACCTCAGATCCCAGATCCATATGCTGTAGTGACCGATAGGTACTTGTCCGAGCTTGCTCGTTCATGCCAATGCTTGGTATTGGGTCTAACGGCTTGCATAAGGACTTACATAGGCCCTTTAGTTCGTCAAATTGTCTGTCCATTTGGTGCTCAAAAGCCTCAAGTTGGGTCCTCAGGATTACGTGGAGCTCCTCCATGGTTACAAAATGGGTAAGAAACTGTAGCACTCCGGTTGTCAGGGGGGGGGGTCAAGGCTCTTAAAGTAGTACACTGCACAAGGCCTTGACGGTCCGGTTTAAAGCTCAGAGATCTTGAATATACTTAAAAGGTAGTGTGTCCAACTGGTCTACCATCTATATTATAAGTCCTTAGAGTAATCGTGTCAGGTTAGGAAATGTCCAGAAGAAGACGCAAATGCTAGGGCGAACTTAAACAACACCCTTGCACTCTGAGTTTAATCCAGGACGTGACCCCACGACAACCTCTAAAAAACAATGTACTCACGATATGGAGCAGGGTTAGCCTGAGTCCAAAGTAATTCAAGATATCAGCCAAATAGACTTCTGAGTAAGGAACTGGTTTCAGGAAAAGTCTTCCACAGAATAAGGAGAGCATGGATGGTCACTTATACTCAGACAGAGGAAGGGTAAACAAGAAACAGTTAATAATGCAGGAGTAGGTAACTTGTTATCAGGCAGTTTGAGGGTTAATACTGTGTAGTCAGTCCATGAAGAGTTTGGCAACAGGTTATCAGGCAGTTTGTAGGTTTATACTGAATAGTCAGTACATGCAGAGTTAGATAACAGGATAACAGGTAGTTAGAGGGTTAATACAGATTAATCAGTACTTGCAGGGATTGGCAACAGGTTGTCATGCAGTTTGAGAGTTTCACAGAATAGACAGTCTTTGCGATGTTTGGCAACAGGATATCAAGCAGTTTGAAGGTTTACACTGAATTAACAGTATTTGCAGAGTTTTGGCAACAGGTAAACATGAAGATTGAGAGATTCACAGAATAAATAGTACTTGCAATGTTCGGCAACAGGTTATCAGGAAGTTAGAGGATTAGCCAGGATAGTCAGTCTTTGCAGAGTTTGGCAGTTAGAGAGATTCCACAGTGAAGTCCTCACAGGAGCCACAAAGAGTAACAAACAAACGGGCACTGACGAAACAGGAAGCCCGGAATAAAAAGCCTGGTCGTGACATCATCAGGAAGGGGCGGCTCAGACTTACTGTCAATCAAGCACACAGAGAGGACTGCCAGAGCTTCCCAGGGGCTGAGCGTGACAAATCGTTCAATAGCAGATGTTTAACCTCAAATGGAGAATGGTTGATTATCATAGTTTAAGCCGGAGCTTCTAAAAATGCGACTGAGCAACATCTTTGCCCGGAGAAGCCCCAACACCAAAACTTTAAACAAGGATGGGTTCAAGAAGTGATAGCATCATCATTTGCTAAAAAAAGAGCGAGGGGGGTAGCAATACTTTTTTGGAAAGGTTTAGAGTATAACATACACTACACAGAGTTAGACCCTAATGGCAGATATGTAATTTTGGAACTCGAAATAGAGGGCATTCATTTCCTACTGGTAGGAGTATATGATCCTTTACAAGATAAAACCCAATTTTCGATGAGTCTACAGAGAAAGCTCCTTAAACATGCTACACTTCCTTTGGTGATAGGAGGAGATTATAATATTGCCCCACAAGTACCACTAGATATGTTTTGAAACCCGGCACTCCCACCTAAAAGCTCACTACCTCTCCCATACACATGGAGAGACACGCTAACATTGAATAAATTTAAGCATGCCCACTCTGCAGTGGACGTTTGGAGAGAAAAAAATCCAGAAACAAAAGATTATAACTGCATATCCCCTTCAAAATGCTCCTTATCCCGGATTGATTTTTTCCTAGTATCAGCTTCCTACAAAACTAGAGTAAAGGAGAGCATTATTGGCCCGGTTACAATCTCAGATCACGCACATGTCAAATTATTGTTAGACACTCATAGCAAACAACGTAAGCAAAATAGATGGACTTTTCCTTGGCAATTATATAAAGATCCTAACTTCCTTAGATATCAGATAGGGGAATGAAACGCATACAAAACCTTAAATATACAGCACCTAGATAATCCCTTACTGTTCTGGGAAACAGTCAAAGCAGTCCTTAGGGGTGTAATCTCGAACTATGCAGAAGGGGTACATAAAAAATGTAAAGCTAAAGAATCCTTGCTTTTGAAACAACTCCTTAATATTCAAAACAAATACCTTAAAAATCCTAACTAAAATAATAGAAAGGCATATAAACAAATTAAGGAGCAAAGGGATAACTTCCTTCTTACATCAGGCACAAAGGTCCATGGATAGAGACAGCAAAATTTTATATATTTGGAAACAAATCAAGCAAGTTTTTAGCATCATTGACATGATGAGCCAGAACCCCTAAAAATGTAATGACCATTCAGGATGGAACTGAGGTCCACTCTGACCAGCATAAAATACAGGACAGATTTTTTAAATTTTATCAGGAGCTGTATAACTCACAATCAGTCAATCCGGAAGTCAGAGAAAAACTCTGGGAAAGAATAAAACTCCCACAACTGGAAAAGGAACAGGTAGACTCCCTCAATGCCCCTATCACATCATAAAAATTCTCAACAGTAAAAAAAAAACTTAGCTTTAAACAAATCCCCTGGACCAGATGGGCTGCCAGGGGAGTTTTACAAACTTTTAGCCCCAGAAATTTTAGAATCTTTAGTAATACTCTATAACACCATGCTGGAAGGGGAGATTTCTCTCTCAAGTAGTTTTACGGAGGCTCACATCACTATTATACCTAAACCTGACAGAAATGCCCTGCTCCCTGAATCGTACCACCCGATCTCCCTCCTCAACAATGATTACAAACTCTTTACTAAAATCCTGGCAGTCAGGTTGGGGAGGATGATGCCGAGTGTGATTAATTTAGATCAAACAGGGTTTGTTACGGGGAGATCTTCAGTCCTAAATGTCATAAAGGTGCAGTTGGTAATATTGCATTTCTGGAGAGAGGGGTTAAATCAGTGTTCACCGCGTCGATCGCTGACATGTGTGCTGGCGGTCGATGAGGAAAAAGCATTCTACTAAATTCTTTGGGAGCATCTATATCTGTCTAGATTCTCTGTCTAGATTCGGTGTGGGAGGTAAATTCTTAGATACAGTAAAATGTATTTATACACAACCTCGAGCAGCAGTAATTGTTAATGGAGAGCTATCACACACCTTCCTGTTAAGCAGAGGCACGAGACAGGGGTGCCCACTTTCGTCCCTGTTGTTCGACCTTGCCATAGAACCCTTGGCATACCTAATCCGCAAAGAAACAGATGGTTTGTCAATCGGGAGGGTGAAGCTCCACCTTTCGCTCTACGTGGGTGACATGATCCTCTTTGTGTTCAACCCGACCACTAACCTCCCGAAACTAATGTCCATTATCACTGAATTTGGAGAAATCTCTGGATATACTATATATAGGGATCAATCGGAATTAATGTGGTTGACACCAGAAAATAAAACCCCTTTGACAGGATTCCAATTTAAGATAGTTAAGGACCAATTCAAATATTTGGGAATCAAAATGACCGCTAATCCTAACATATGGTACGAAACAAATTTTAGACCGCTAATTGGGGAAATTCTTAATCAGGTACTTCATGGAGATCTCTCCCAATACCGATCTCGGGTATGGTAAACCTGATTAAAATGATTGTCTTCCCAAGGCTTTTGTATGTGTTCCAGATGCTACCGGTTCTGTTGGGAAGAAAAGATTTGGGGACACTCAATTCCAAGATATTAGATTTTATATGGGTGGGGAAAAAACATAGGATAAGACATACCAAATTGACGGGCAGCTTGACACGAGGAGGACTTAGTTTACCAAACCTACAACTTTATAACTGGGCTGCATTAAGCAAATACACTTTAGATTGGCTTAGCGGATCACACCACTACACCTGGAAAGACCTAGAACAAGAAATAGCGTCACCATGGTTTCTAGCTATGCTCCCTCACTTATCGGCCAAACAAGCAAACACACATTGGAAAGACATTATTATTTTTAAAGAACCCGTGAGGGCCTGGAGAAACTTTTGCCATTGGCTAAATATTTCCAACACCTATACTAAATTTTTACATCTTAGGGGAAATCCAGATTTTATAGCAGGCTTCACTACGGCACCCTTCATTATATGAGCAGAGAGAGGATTGAGCTGTGTACAGCAATTTCTAGAAGAGAGTGGGGAGAGAGTTAAATCTTTCCAGGCACTTAGAGAAACCTATGGTATATTCTACAATCACCACTTTGCATATCTACAAACAAAACACTATATTTCCAGGTTAATCGCTGGTGGCCACATGTCTAAAGGCACACTTCCAATAAACACTATGGTAACCTTGTTCTCTCAAGAAATTCATTCAATATCACCCATTTACAGAATGTTATTAGAAAGCACGAATCAAAAGAATACAACAGATATTGCGATTAGGTGGTCTGAGACACTTAGAGAAGAGTTATTACAACAAATAGTGATATATAGTATTGGAGCAGTAAAGAGAGCAACTTTATCTCAAGATATGCGAGATTCCCACTTTAAATTATTGCACAACTCTTACATAACACCTAGACTACATCAGAGATGGGTACCGCAGGCTACTAACACATGCCCTAAATGCAGGTTTCATGATCCTGGAATCCTGCATATGATATGGCAGTGCCCGCGACTAGCCAACTTTTGGAGGACAGTGCTATACTGGTATAGATGTGAATTTGAGCTGACTTTAGACAGTAAATTAATTGTTTTTCTGGACATGCAAGAGAGATAAGAAAGTAAGAGAGGTTTGTGGGCACTGCACTGCTAATTGCAAAAAGATTGGTGTTTAAACACTGGATCCTGGCTGCCCCTCCCACATTCCAAGCATTTAAAGCAACACTTATTCACCAACTCACAATAGAGCTATATGACACCACAACAGATATGACCTCTAAAACTTATGCTTTTATGAAAAAGTGGTAATGCCTGCTGCTCACTTTGCCACAAGATCAGGTGTCTCGCCTTCTGTCGCCACTGCAAAATACAGAATTCTTTCTTCAAGCACAAATTAGGGGAGAGTGGACCTTGGACTTCTCCAATTGGATAACGAATGTACAATGAGGAAATGTTCATTGATTGTTATGTTTTGTATTTGTCAGTATGGATAAATAAAGATTATAAAAAATACATTTAAAAAAGTGCCTAACAGGCAGGAAACGCATTGGATGAGCAACTAATATTTTGGTAATATAAAAGTATTTATATATGTACACTAATAAGTTATTGAAATTTTACTAAAGAAACATTTTGCTTGGACTGTCTCTGTCTATATTGAATGTTGATGTTAAAAATTAAAAAAACAAGGCTCTATTTCTGTTTAAATGGAGTGATAGCAAAAATGCTAAAAACGTTTTTCTCTAAAATACTCACACCTAGATTACGAGTTTTGCGGTAAGAGGGGTGCGGTGCTAACGAGCAGTTTTCCCTCACCGCTCACTTGCAGACAACGCTAATATTACGGGTTTTTAGAAACCCGGCGTTAGCCGCAAAAAAGTGAGCGGAGAGCAAAATTTAGCTCCACATCTCACCTCAATACCAGCGCTGCTTACGGTAGCGGTGAGCTGGCAAAACGTGCTTGTGCACGATTTCCCCATAGAAATCAATGGGGGAGAGCCGGCTGAAAAAAACCTAATACCTGCAAAAAAGCAGCGTTCAGCTCTTAACGCAGCCCCATTGATTCCTATAGGGAAATACATTTTATGTCTACACCCTAACATGAACCCCAAGTCTAAACACCCCTAATCTTACACTTATTAACCCCTAATCTGCTGCCCCCAACATCGCCGACACCTACATTATATTTATTAACCCCTAATCTGCCGCCCCCAATGTCGCCGCCACCTACCTACACTTATTAACCCCTAATCTGCCGCCCCCAACGTCGCTGCCACTATATTAAAGTTCTTAACTCCTAAACCTAAGTCTAACCCTAACCCTAACCCCCCCTAACTTAAATATAATTTAAATAAATCTAAATAAAATAACTATAATTAACTAAATTATTCCTATTTAAAACTAAATACTTACCTATAAAATAAACCTTAAGATAGCTATAATATAACTAATAGTTACATTGTAGCTAGCTTAGGATTTATTTTTATTTTACAGGCAACTTTGTATTTATTTTAACTAGGTAGAATAGTTATTAAATAGTTATTAATGATTTAATAGCTATCTAGTTAAAATAAAGCCAAATTTACCTGTCAAATAAAACCTAACCTAAGTTACAATTACACCTAACACTACACTATAATTAAATTAATTCCCGAAACTAAATACAATTAAATACAATTATCTAAAGTACGAAAAAAAACCACTAAATTACAGAAAATAATAAAATTACAAGTTTTTTATACTAATTACACCTACTCTAATCCCCCTAATAAAATAAAAAAGCCCCCCAAAATAATAAAAAGCCCTACCCTATACTAAATTACAAATAGACCTTAAAATGGCCTTTTGCAGGGCATTGCCCCAAAGTAATCAGCTCTTTTACCTGTAAAAAAAGTACAATACCCCCCCAACATTAAAACTCACCACCCACACACCCAACCCTACTCGGATGCTCCGAGTCGGATGTCTTGAAGATGGAGCTGCTCTGCGCCAGATGGATGAAGATAGAAGATGCCGCCTGGATGAAGACTTCTGCCCGTCTGGAGGACCTCTTCTTCCCGACTTGGATGAAGACTTCTGCGTGTCTGGAGGACCACTTCGCCC